>NC_079424.1:9903019-10063019 GCF_026213295.1 Gadus chalcogrammus
CACAGCAAGATAGAGTTCAGGTCAAACATGCATCAGCAATAACAGCCATGTTGAATGTTTGCCAGAATTTCATCTCATTCCGAGTGACCCTTCCAGCTCACTGCCTCTGTGTGTGATGATTGCCTTGAATGCAGTTTGCTCTGTCTGATTTATGCCGGTCTCTGGCTGCATAGAGGGTCTGTGTGTGTGTCTATATGTTTGTGTGTGTTTATGTGGGGTGTTTGTGTTTGTGTGCATGCATATGTGTGTGTTTTTGTGTGAATATACAGTGTGTGTGTGTGTGTGGTGTGTGTTTGTGTGTGTGTGTGTGTGTGTGTGTGTGGTGTGTGTGTGTGGTGTGTGTTGTGGTGTGTGTGTGTGTGTGTGTGTGTGTGGTGGTGCTTGTGCAAGGGACTGTGTTAAAGTGTGCACATGTAACACGTGCACATGTGTGCACATGTTGTGTCCACATGTATGGGCCATTCACCATGGCCCATACATTTGAGAGTTGCAGAGCTGGAATAATAGGTTAAATGTAAGCATCTTCCTCCAGGGACATGGGGAATCCTGGAAGTGTTTTGATGCTGTGCTTATTGATTTAAAATCTAATGCGGAAACAAAAGAAAATAAATACATGCATGGATCCTTTTGCATTTCACAAATTCACAAACGCTCAGAACGCTCGCACAGACAGACAGACACACACAAACACACACCGCACACACACACACATACACACACACACACACACACACACACACACACACAATACTCACACACACACACTATTCACACATGTTTAACCAGAGTTAATTCCACGCCTGTTTCACTGATGAATTGAATGACACTTGAATCTTAATAGGTATTGGCCTGTATTTAGTTGGTCTTTATTTTTCTCTTCTCTTTGTACGGTTTTCGCGGTACAAAAGCAAGTGCCGTCTCAAGTACTATTCAGTCTGTGTTCCTGGCAGGAAAAATGGCCATCCTTCCCAATGTATGTCGTCTAGCTGTATTTGGGATGCCAGCTAAATAGTTAATGCCCACGCCACGTTAGAAAGCAACTCCGCAATAGAGATGAGGGGGGTTTCCCTTTCAACCATGGTCTTGTTCAAATGTTTGCCGTTTGTTTTGACAGAGAATCTGTCTCTCTCTTTGCTGAACTAAAAAAAAAACATTATTTAAAAACAGCCTCTCATCCTACTCCTTCTCCTCCTCCCCCAGCACCTCCTGTGAGGCCTTCGGCTCGTTCAGCAGCAGGCAGCAGGGCCGTGTCTGCCAGGAGAACTGTGTTCGTCTGATGCTCAGATTAGCACCTTATTTTGAGAACTCTGCTGCAGATTATGGAGCGTGTTGAGGATAACTGTGTACTGGACTCTTTGTTTCGCTCTGTTTAATCAATCGATAGGGATGTGAAGAGGCTTTGGTTTTGTTCTCTTTGTGTTGCGGACATTCAGTGATGCAGCGTTGCCGGCACAAGTGGTGCCTTCGGGCTCAGCTCACCACTGTCAAACTCATCGTGAGAAAAGTAGAGGGAGGGTAATAGAGAGCGAGAAATAGTACTTATTTGAGTGCCGACTGAATGCTAATTTCTAATATGGATTTATTTGATCGCCTTGCAGGCGAAGAGTGGCTCATAATAAGTTTTGAAAGCTGTTCTTCAAAATGTACCTCCTCTAAGGCTTTTGCTGTTCAACACAATAAAATACAGCACTACATATTTCAATGGGATAGTTTGATGAGTTAGCTATGTCTTTATTTTGGGTTATGTTTCATTAGATTCCCTGAACTTTTTTGAATTGTCATTGGGTTTTTCTCTCAAAATCATTCTGTCGAATATGCCATAAGGTTAGAGACTTGTTTAGCCCATGGTCCATCGACAATCAAGTATTCACCCAGCTGTACTTAATTAATATTCTCAAAAACAAACACAACGTTGGAGCGTCCCGTTCTGTCCAGCACAGACGGGGAAAGGGCTGCAGACATCTGATATGTGGGGAGTGTGACTCCCAAAGGTAGAGTCCCACAGAGCGCCCGCCTGGTGGTTTCTTAGAGATAAACTGGTGCACATATCCACCAGCTTGTTGCTCTCTTGGAGCTCTGAGCCGCGCGGTACATGTCGTTCAGCACGTTGCTTTTTCCCACGTCTCCATAGTGATTGATATTTGACCAGGTTTTATTCATTTAGCACCCAATCTCTATATGCCATGTCATGTCGGGACAGCCATTGGAGGGTGTTCAATTTCGAATGCTCTCGGTTTTGAAGTGTGTGTGCTTGTGTGTGTGTGTGTGTGTGCGGGGCGTGTGTATGTCTTTATGTGTATTTGTGTGTTTGTTTCTGTGCGCATATGTGTGATTGTGTGTGCTAGCGAGCGTGTGTATGTCTTTATGTGTGTGTGTGTGTGAGTATATGCGTGTGTGTGTGCTAGCGAGTGTGTGTTTGTCTTTATGTGTGTGTGTGTGTGTGTGTGGGGGTGTTTGTGTTTGTGTGCGCGTGTGTGTGTGTGTGTGTGTGTGTGTGTGTGTGTGTGTGCGGGCGGGCGAGAGTGTGTATGACTTTATGTATGTGTGTGTGTGCGTTTCTGAGAATCTTTTTCGACGGCCTGTTTACGTAACGTATTAAAGGATTATTTATTCAGAAATAATTGTCCCTTTCCTCTTATACATGGAACGCCTGGGAAGCTGATGGGCTGGGTGAGCGCAGACGACTCCAAAGCTCCAAAACACCGATTGAAGTAGCTTCAGAGAGCAGGAAACCGGGATCATTGGAACCTATGCATCCATCGCTCGGGCGACCTGTTCTTTGCATTCCCCGCGTTTCAACCTCCCCGGCAGGCACCCCCCACATGCAATACTGGCACCATTACTCAGTGTCAATGAATCATTTATTGGATATGAATATGGAGACGTTCTTTCCACCTCGGCTTGCACTGTTGGTGGAAATGAATAGCCGTCACGCACGGCGGCGTTCAGCACCGTCTGTTCACCACCCAAACGCCTGTGAGTTTTATGTATTTGCGGAAGAAAAACCTGCCTTGTTTACATCCATTACCGAGTGGCATTTTCCACTGAGATGCGCGGACGGACCCCCCGTTTCAGGTGCTGATGTGAAAAGAGCAACACATCTTCAATCACGGCTGGCGTTTTACTCTCTGTGGGAAAAAAAGGCGGATGCATCCAACCTCGCCGTCACCGTTTCTTGACAGAGTAATTTGCGTCGGGACACTTAGTCCACGTGCGTTCCATCGGTATGGGAGAAATGTTGTTTATTAAGAGACCCAATCAACAACCCCCCCCCAGTGGAAAACAAATACAATATGGAGATGAGCTCGCCGCTAGGAATCTTTACCGAACAGAGAACAAAGAGATTTGCTTTGTATTATGAGAATTAAATCTAATTTCTCCCACTGACTTATAACTGCGTGTTAGCTGCTTCCTCCAGGGCTTCACAAACAATTTGTTTGTTCCTGCAGGGTTAGGGGAGGCTGCAGCTTCAGGTCACACTTCTAGCACAGTACTTTCTTATGGTGAACCCATCAATGTCAAGTCAAGCCAAATCAAGTTTATTTTTCTGGGATTCCGTTGGATGAAGTTGGTTGGATGGTTATGTTTAAGCATAAGGTAAGAGATAGTAAGCGTCTTAGAGTACCAGATTAAGCGCTATATACATTTCATTTATTATTATTATTATTATAGTTATCTTGAGCTGTTAGGTTAGAAATGTTTAGGTCTCAAATTAGGGTAAGTTTAGGTATTTGGTTAAAGATGGTTAGGTTAAGGGTTTAGCTTTGGTTAAGTTAAGGTATCTTATGAAATAGTTTAGGTATTCGGTTAGCCAGTGTTGCGTTCCATCACATTTTCCTGACCTTTACCTAAGTAAGGCTACTCATGAAATCCCTCGCCTTCCTAGGAAAAACTATGCGTTCCTAGAAATGCGGTCCAAGAAATGCCATCCTCAAATAGCCTCCTCGACTGCATGCGACTCTCACAAACAGGCAGTCATGGCTCCAGCTTGTTCCTATTGCATCTTACTCTGTCCCGGCGAAAACCTGCCACGGTAAATGATGGTTTGACATTAGCCCCTTCAAAACGGGAGCAAGCGTAGTGGATTGAACAGTGAGTGCCTTGGCATGGCTCCCTGCTCCAATCCAATTCCTAAAAGTGCCCCTCATTTGTCTCCTGCTTCTATTCATCTAAGTCCATCTGCTGTGTTAATGGATTTATCACTGTATGAGCCACCCTTTTCCCGGATAGAGGCTGAGGGAGAGAGGTAGTGGAAGAGGGAGAGAAGGACGGAAAAGTGTGAGTGGTAGGGAGTTGAAAGAGAGAGAGGGAGAGAGAGAGAGAGAGAGAGAGAGAGAGAGAGAGAGAGAGAGAGAGAGAGAGAGAGAGAGGAGAAGAAGGAAGAGTGAGAGCACCCTAATGGCTAACCTGAATTAACCTTTCGTGTGCACTGCAATTGAATGTGAATATGTCAGCAGAAACACGCACGCCCACACACACACATGTACACACAAAGGGTTAAAGTGAGTCGTTTTTAGGTCTTTCACCATGACATTTTCATTAAAAACTAATCCTGTCAATATTGTTCGCTTTTATTAAAAACTTGTTTGTGATCTGTATCGGATCAATCATGTTTGAGCTCATTCTGTTCAACTGTGACAAACTAAATAATTGTTTGATGATATCATTTTAATCGAAGACAATGTAGTAGGACAATACGACCTTATACAGGATTTACATTCTGCGCTGTGTATTTTAGTGGGTTATGAGTTACAGTTCTTAACACTGACCGTGTCTGTGTCAAAATAGATGTAATGTTTCTGTTTCAGTTGCAAGTCTGTAACTTACAGACTTGCGTGCTATTTGTTGTAAAACTATCCTCACAAAACCTAGTTCACCAATCAAGATGAGGTGGCCTGAAATGTTACATTAATAAAAAAAATAATTGTGTATTTTAAGTCCCTCACTACATCAAATTATCCATTAAAGGGTTTTTTTTATATATACAGCAAATTAAAAAAGGAGTTTTAGTAATGGTGAAAAGCGCATCAAAATAATCATTGTTTTGTTCGATGTGCTTTTTAACACTACTAAAAGCTAATTTTCTGCTCTAATATTGAATTACTTGATGAATGTGTGTGTGTGTGTGTGTGTGTGTGTGTGTGGTGTGTGTTGTGTGTGGTGTGTGTGTGGTGTGTGTGTGTGTGTGTGTGTGTGTTTGTGTGTGGTGTGTGTGTGTGTTTGGCATGTGCATGTGCATGTTCATGTGCGTGTGTGTGCATGCACGCTTTCATGTATGCGTGGGTGTTTGCATCTCACCATGTATTTGCACCTTATGTTGGATCCATCCCTCTTTAATTAGCTATTCTGGTGCACATGTCCTTGTACGCATGCCAGAATACAAGACCATCTTCTCCCAGAAATCTACTTTCAAGATTCGAGATTAACTTTATTGTCCCACATAGACGAAGTGTTTGCTTGGTCTTTCACCCACCCTGTAGCCGTAAATGACAGCCATTCCAAATCACCAAAACATACAACGAGGTTAATGAACATACGGCATCCTAAAAGCACCTTGACACAAACAGAAAACAAATCTGCACAAATCTCTTTGATAAAAACACACTCCTAAGGTGTTGATCCTGTCTCTTTCTTGACACAGGGATCAATTATTCCTAAATGTATTTAATCTGCAACCAGAGAACCGGAACACCCTCTTAGAGGGAGGAGCTGCACTCCAGCTGCACTCTATGAGACACAAGGACGGAGAGCAGCACCTGAATGGTGAAGCATAGAGACACTACCATTCAGCCTAGATCCGGTTCAAGGACAAAGGCTTCCTGTGAATGTTGGGGTGAAGGATATAACATTGTGCTTCATAAGGTTTCAGACACGTCTTTTCAGACTCAGTCTTTGGTTGAGGGAAAGAAGCCTCATATTGTGAAAGGCTGAGGGAAGGTGACATGTGGACTTTCTTAATTTGTTAATACATTGAGGGCACAGGAAGTGGAGTGTGTGTGTGTGTGTGTGCGTGTGCGTGTGCGTGTGCGTGTGTTTGTGTGTTTTGGTCTGTTACCTTTAGAGGTTGAAACACTTGACAAAAAACTCGACAAAAGCCTACAAAAGCGCTGTTCTCTGTGCTAAGTGCTCATGTCAATGTACACACTTTATACATTATGTTGGACATCTCCAAGCAAATCGGTATAGCTAAACATAAAAAATCCTTTGCACCGCTCGCCTGAAACTGATGTCCTTGTTGGGAATGAAACAAGGCTGGTGACCGAACCACCAACACTGAGAGCTGAAAGGTGAGATGTATGGGTGAGATGGGTGGTGGTTCATGGTAAATGTTCAGGCCAATGTTCCCATGATTGCATTAAAGATAACACGCGTGGGTTGTGTTCGCTGCTACTATCCCTGCCAGAACGAATGCAAAAGCCCACATCGCAGTAATCAGTCACACAGCTCTAGTGAGAGGATGTGTGCTTCACACAGAGAGAGAGAGAATAAGCTGGAGAAGTTTACACAGAAGATGTTCCATTAATCACAAACCAACAGACTAAACCTCTAAATACCAAATCACTTCAGGCAATATTTATTTGTAAAGAATTCTACAATGAGAAAAACAACATAAGTGTTGGAGAATAATGTACGTCATTACCACCACCCCCTAACCTACCATCACCGCATCTCAACCACCGCATTACCACCGCTGCGTCACCACCGCAAGATCACCCCCCACCATATCACCACACCACTGCATCATCACCTCCACAGTACCACCACCACCTCATCACCACCATCACATCCTCACCAAAGCATTCGCTACCACCACGTCAACACCACCCATCGCACAACCGCATCCCCACACCATCGCCTCATCACCACCACAACCCCACCACCACGCCACCACCACCCCCGCACCAACAACACACTACATCACCAACACCAAATCACCCCCATCACATCACCACCACCAGATCACTACTCTGGCACACCACCACCGTATCACCACCATCACATCACTACCACACAACCCCATCACCACATCAACACGACCGCCGCACCACTACTGCATCAGTACCACCACCAAGTACATTATTATCCATAACAGGACACCCAGTGGTTTATTCCACTCATAAAACAGCTTCCAACAGAGTTTAGACATTCATTACTTTCCTCTGTAATGCTAGTGTTTTTTAATTGACTTAATCAGCTGAAATAAAAGATTGTCCTGCAGCGCTTTGAGCATATCTTCTTTTGCATTGTGAAGGAAACATCTGGTTGATAGTTGGATTTGACTGTTTTTATGCAGGCTTTGTAGTGCATTGATTCGTAACTGTGGAAGAAACTGAGGTTTCATGTTATTTAAAGTAATTGCACGCCGTTTTAATTTTTTTGCCCGATCTCGATGAAGAATTTAACAATGCTTTGGAATAACAGCACGTAGGCATCGTACCAAGACATGCAGAAACAGTTTTTGCATTGTAAATCTCTGCAAAGTTGCCAGAAGAGAGGACTGTATAGCAGACAGCAGGTGAGGCTCTTTGGGGCTGACAGAAATGTTCCTCCAGGCTTCCCCCGCACGCCACTGCTGGTGCTGTGTGGAAGAAAATGGAATATGGATGAGGAGAAGATCTCCTGATTGAGATGTTATCAAGTGTCTGCGTTTGAGTTGGTACCTCTCTCTCTCGCTTTCTCTCACCCTCTCGCGCTCTCTCTCCTCTCTCTCTCTCTCGCTCTCTCGCTCTCTCTCTCGCTCTCTCTCTCTCTCCTCTCTCTCTCTCTCGCCTCTCTCCTCTCGCTCTCTCTCTCTCTCTCTCTCCTCTCTCTCTCTCTCTCTCGCTCTCTCTCTCTCTCTCTCTCTCTCTCCATCTCTCTCTCTCTCTCTCCATATCTCCCTCTCTCTTACTCTCACTACCACTCTCACCCTCGTTGGGGCAGGAGAGAGAGAGAAAATGGGGGGGGAGAGAAAAAGTGTATGTGGGTTGGGGTGGAGAGAGAGAATGATACGGGAGGGGAGTGAGAGAAAGAGACAGAACACTGGAGAAGTTGCAAGGGAGAAAGCGGAAGAGGGGGCAAGGAGGGGTTGAGGGAGAGAGCACAAAAGAGGGAAACTAGGGCAGAAATGTAGAGCGATGTACAGAACAAGGTGGAGCAAGATGTGCTTTAGCTTTGGTTTGGAACAGGTTGCTTAAAGCGCCTGTACTGGATCATGATTATTATTCAGCAGTGCTCCATAAAGCCTTTGGATCCCCTGTGTGTGTGTGTGTGTGTGTGTGTGTGTGGTGTGTGTGTGTGTGTGTGTGTGTGTTGTGTGTGTGTGTGTGTGTGGTGTGTGTGTGTGTGTGTGTGTGTGTGTGTGTGTGTGCATGAATTTACATGTCTGACCGGGAAACCACAATCTTACTGTGGTTGTGTCCCCAAGCCGATGCTATCGTACAACGAGTCCCATTGTGCAGAAGAGCTTACGTTTGTGTGTGTGTGTGTTTGTGTGTGTGTGTGTGTTTCTTCCAGGAGAGCTCCCTCCGCAGGCATCCCGGCTTCCCCCACAATGAGCTGCCAATGTTGTGAGTCCTGCGCCTTACCTCAGCACCCACCTCATTACGCTCCAAATTAACTGAACCACCCGCGTGGTGATCCTGTAGGGAGCTGGAACACACACACACACGGACACAGACATGCCCACTCAAAAGTACACACATTCACCCATGCACACATATACTCACACACACACACACACGCACACCACCGATGGATAGACTTGCCCACGCACACAGATAGACAAACACACAAGCACACATACACACACATGCATACATACACACACACACACACACACACATGCCAAAGCTTGTTCTTCAAAGTCAAATAAGTCACATCGGCTTCAAAAACGACACACTCCCCTCCCTCGGAACCATTAAAGAATAGATTTTTTTTGCATGATATCGTTTATTAACAGCTGATTGCTATTCCCTGCCAACAAACTGACCGCGTCCCCAGACTCCATCCTCCGTCCTCCACTCTTAGTGAAAGTCAAATTTCAACAGGAACATTTGTCTCATCTAGAGAGAGCTGCTCCGCACGAAGGCTGCGTCCATTATGGACACGAGGTTCCGGAAGCTGCAGATAGATGATAGACCTCAGGGGGCGAGAGAAAGCACAGTGTGCTGCTGTCGCAGCATCAAATATAGACCTCTTTATGCTTCAGCTCTAGCTCAGCCTCCTTCGTGCCTTCCGAGCTGTATTCTAAAATACACAGACAGGTGAACGGAACCGCGTCGAAGATCTGTGTGGATCATAGAGGGAGAGCAACAGGACACAAATGTAACCTGGAAAGACGGGACTTGATGATAGACCATGAACGACCTCTGATTCCATCCGATCAACAGTATAGGGCTGGCTGTTAGATTACAACCAGAGTTCTAGATCCAATGAGAGTCCAAAAAGGGTAGAAACAAGAAACTAGATGGCAATGTCACACCAATGTCATCCGCATGCAGACAGAGAATAACTCCATTCACACAGTCCTCCCACTCACTGCCCCGGCGCTGGCCATGGTGCTGAACCCAGAGCCTGCTGAATTTAATTACCTTTCTATATTGCTACGAATCTCATTTCTCATTTCTAGGAGGTAAGCCACCTCATCACCCCCCCCCCCCCCTCGCCGTACAATTTTCTGAAAACAAAACACAATTTGATTCCGCTTATACCACAGTTACCAACAAGGATAAAATTGTCTTATTTATAGCCTTATTGTTTTTCAGCTGAAATTATTATAATTTTCTGTGGCTCTTTCAGCATGTTGATTTTATGTGTCAGGGCAACACCTGGTCTACAGTTGTATTGGAACATTGTGGATAGGATTTGGATTTTTAAATCCAACATACTAAAAAATAAATACAGGTGGATGAACATTGTTGATGACTTGTATATTTCCCATAGAACTATTGAAAGACAGAGTCAGTCCTGTAATTGAAATATAATGCACAACCTTGGAATGTTTTCGTCCAATCAGAATCAAGTATTCAATACTTGATTCTGTATTCAAATCTGTGTATATTTTTACACAGTTTGATGAATCCTATATATATTTGGTTGATTATGGCATTTGGCTATATCTAAATAGCAGACCGCTATTCAGGGATATTCACCACTCCTCCGCTTCTCTTCAGGAATAACCATCGGCTCTCTGTACATGCTCCCTTACATCAAATCAATTCTAGCCTTCTGTTTGGTGACTAACATAGCGATTGACCATGATTTTGATACATGCATCTTGAATTAGCTTGAACAGTCTTATCCGTACATTCTCATTCCACATTCATAACACCTTTGAATGCAGTCAGGTCTCCTCCAATCCTGCCTACTCTATTCCATGGCAGCAACATGGATTTCCATCTAGTATGTGAAGTTGGTGGATCACTCAAGGGCAGATCAATGGTCCCTGTAGGTCTTCCTCTGAAGATTAGGGCTTTACATGAGCTCTGCTCTCCACTTACGCATGTAACACCTCTCGCCTTCCTGCCTCAAGAATCCCAGCTCAACACACACATCAAAGGGCTTGGAGACATATGATACCATGAATGTACTCACAAAAAGGGAGCTAAAGTTCAACAAGAATAGCAATGGCCTACAAATGCACCGCCACCGACGAAGGTACAAATATAAGATACGTTTATATAAACCTTTATCGATCCAGGAGGGCAACTCTGGGGAAATAACCGCAACAATGATGAGAATGAAACACAGCAGAGGTACAGGTAAGATGCAGAGTACAAAACCAAACCTGGCCCTAGTTATCTGCGCTTATAATATGCACACAATACGCAAGAATGAATGCAACTGACTCTTGAGACACATGCGTAAGTACACACACACACACACACGCCGCGCACGCACACACACACACACACACACACACACACACACAACACACACACACACACACACACACACACACACACACACACACACACACACACACACACACACACACAGGGGTTGTGCCAGCCATGTTGCTGTGTAAAGGAGATAAGGAAAAGCTTGAAGCACAGGCCCTATCCAAGCCCAGTAAGGCCCCTTGGAGAGGACTTCCCCCAGCAGTGGTGGTGGTGGTGGTGATAATGGTTGTGGTGATGTTTGCTGATAAATGTGTTGGTGGGGGTGTTGGTGTGTTGATGGTGGGGGTGGTGGTGTTGAATACAATAGTTCCGTATACAGTCCACTGTGTGAATCTATACAGATGTACAATGAGTAGAAACTGAAGTACCAAAGGCAAGCTGTGTGAATTGTTTTAAAGATGCCCATCGGGGATCTGGTGTAACGTTGTTTCAAGGTTTACTGTGACCCAATTAGTTCTGTTGTTTTGTAGTCTCTGTTTTTTGGCCGACACTCACTGATTCAACTTTGCAGTCGCTTAGTCACACTTTGTTCAAATCAGAATCTCTCTTCTCCTTATCCCACTGCCCATAAGGCTGACACGGTGGCTCCTTCTAAACGTCTGATAGGATCGCTCTAAAGCTCTGCCTTGATGTGCATCGCTGATAGCACTTTATTTCTAAATTCACCTTGGAGCAAACTATATCGCTTTATTCAGTTCCTCCGCTCCTTGCCTTGGCATTAATAAACCTCACTAAGGCAGGTCCGGTCCCTGGCCTGCACTGCATCTTTTATCGCCGATGATCCGTACCAGGTTCTGTTTGGCCCCATGGCGTGATGCTCCCCAATGCAGCAACAACATATCATTTTGATTCGAAGACGGATTGATTTGTCTCATACACGGTACACACCGACAATGCAGTGACACAGCCGGTGGTTACGTGACACACACACACATAGAGTGGAGCTCACACAGTCAAGTGAGAGAGTGAGGGAGTGAAAGAGAGAGAGTGTGACTGAGTGAGAGCGCTTCAGTGAGGACCTCATGGGGGACAGGTCCCGGGCTGAACGGCGGTGTGATTGATGCATTTCCCCCTCTGTCTTGGGAGAAAAAACACTGAAGCAATTGCTATGATTCACATGCACTGTTCCGTGTTTCTAACGCAACACCCCCATTCCAGGCCTCCTGTACGTTCCTCATCTCGACACGTCCCACCCTCCATGCCTCCCCCCCCCCCCCCACTCTCTCTCTCCCTTCCCTCCCACAGACCCTCACTCGCATTATAAAGGGAGCATCCTCTGCGTACGAAAAGCCTCTTACAGCCTCTTATATTAAACCGCAGCAAACAGGCATAAAAACAGCAGTTAATCTGACCTGTGTGTCTGTGTCTGTGTAATCCTATATCCTGAAACGTCATTATCAGTTTCCAAGAAATGGCCGCCATTTGGTCCCATTTACACTTTACGCTTTTATGCATGTGTGTGTGCGTGTTCCCAAAAAAGTACTCGACACTGTGTGGGGATTTGCATGCATTTGCGTGCATTTGTGTGTGTGTGTGTGTGTGTGTGTGTGTGTGTGTGTGTGTGTGTGTGTGTGTGTGTGTGTGTCCGTGTCCGTGTCTGTGTGTGTATTTTAAAGAGTGTTCACAACCCAGTTGCCTCTGTGGATGCCCACCTGGGTTATCTGGAGTCTGCTGAGTGAACATGAGGATTTGCTGAATTCACAGAGCTTCCCCCCGGGGAGGACAGATAATATACTCTGTTTCTGTGTGAATTTTCATTAGCGCTGGGCAAAGAAAAATACGACGTTTGCTAAGTGTGTGTATTACAGGGCCAGCTGGGGTGTAAACACACTGATTTCCGTGGCATCCCTTCTCTTTCAAGTCCATTTCGGTGTCCTCGTTGTCCATTCAGTCTCATTTTAATTCTTCTTTGCCCCGGACTCGAGTGTGGGGTGAAGTAGTCCTCATCCCTATTCCCTAGGCCCCATATAGTCTCAGCGGAAGCACCTTTAATATTGTATCAATTATTCAAGCTCTAATCTTTGAATCATTCTTTGGGACCATTGTGACAAATGGCCAGTGGGCAATTGGAAATAGAGTAAGATGTTCCAATGTTTGAATTTTTGATTAAAGCCCATGTTTGATTGTGTATTCCTTAATTCCCCAGCCACCATTAGTATTAGGGTATTACATTTGGCCGCCCAGCAGCTCACACACACTGTAACCTCCCAAAGGTTCATCCTACCTTTATATGCGGTGTCTCCTACCTATGCTGCTGTCTACATGACTGCTACCATGTCCCCTGCTCATCCTCTCGGGAGTTGATGGCTTGACAGACGGCCATTAGGGTATTATTATAGCGTCACGTGCGTGTAGGTGGGGGGGTGGGGGGTTGGGGGGGATTGTGACGGGAGGGATGTCTGGTTGACCCACTTGACCATAGAAACAGGGCCCAATTCCCCCACACTCAAAGATCCACGCCTGGTTGAGCAGAGTGCCAAGCTGGGAGGAGCCTATTTTTACATCATCCAGAGTCGTCCCCCCCCCCCCCTTTATACACTAAGGGAGTGACCTTTAGCCATCCCTATGGGTTGTTTGTGGTAGCGGGCAGTGCAGTGGTAGTGGTAGTGGTGGTGCTGCAAGGCCACTTTGGAACACATGATGTGCGACACTTTATGGGTCGTTGTATGTTGAGCGTTCATGCCAGGGTGTGGCCGGTGAGCTCTGTGCTATCAAGGTCATTATCAGTCATACAACACTACCCTTCGCAATGTTTCCTTTCAGTCCCTCCTCTCGTTTACACACTTACCTTGATCACACACTACCTCATCATCATACATCACTCCCAATGATATACGGTGTGTTCTTTTGTGTTGTTGAATTAAGCCTAGCTCATCAAAAGTGTATACCAAGCTCATCAAATGTTTGATGTTGTTGTTTATCACAAGTGATGAACAGCTGACACACATTTGAGCATCAATCCGATGATAATCAAGTGATTGTGGGATTTGGTCATAATAGGTGTGTGTGTGTGTGGTGTGTGTGTGTGTGTGTGTGTGTGTTGTGGTGTGTGGTGTGTGTGTGTGTGTGGTGGTGTGTGTGTGTGTGTGTGTGTGGTGTGTGGTGTGTGTGTGTGTGTGCACATGTGTGTGTGTGTGTGGGTGCAATTGTCTATGTGCATGCATGTGTGTGTGTTTCTCGTATGTATGTCTGAGAGAACTAGGACTAACTCATGTATGCGTGCCAATTAGAAGATGTGTTTGCATTCAATATATAGCAGGGTCTTTAATAGTCTGCATGTGCCCTGCAAGTGTTATTTATGCATGTACGAGTGTGACTATGTTTGTTATGGGGAAGGGTGTGTGTGTGTGTGTGTGTGTGTGTGTGTGTGTGTGTGTGTGTGTGTGTGTGTGTGGGTTGTGTGTGTGTGTGTGTGTGTGTGTGTGTTGCCTGACGTCTGTTTGAATTAGCTCTCCATATTTGCCCTGAATCTAGAGATCGCAGCCACAGCTGTAGCCCCCCGACACAGCCGACTCCCCCCGCTCCTCTCTCAGCCTCCCCCTCCCGCTCCTCCCCCCGCTCCTCTCTCAGCCTCCCCCTCTCTCTCTGCTAGGCCTCTCGCTCGGCACCCAGGGAGCGTTGCTCAGTGCTGCTTCAGTCCCAGCTTTCAGAACAACACTCTCGGAAATCCAGGCCCCTTTACTGAGAGCTGTTTCCCTATTGGCTGAATTTGGGATTTATATCTGTTGCCCTATTGGCGGAATGTCCGACTCAGATCGGTTGATCTATTGGCTGAATGTGAGAGTTATATCTGTTGCTCTGTTGGCTGAATGTAAGAGATAGAGGCCCTGTTGGCTGAATGTGAGAGATAGATCTCTTGCCCGATTGGCTGAATGTGAGAGATAGATTGAGTTTGGTATAGTTTGAACCTGTCAAAGGCGAGTCCCGTTCTGAAGCACCTCTCTCACATGGCTTTGTTTCTGTTTTGACCAAGGGCCAATGCCGTGGAAAGAGACAGAAGGTTTTATTCCAAAGGTTCCGTCCTTCCTCAACTCAATTGAACCTTAATACCAGCCCAAATCGCCCCCTCAAACCCTCCTCAGCTCAACTCACCTTTAATATCCCACGGCCCAATCAACAGTACCAACCCTCCCAACTCAACTCAACTCAACTCAACTCATCCCCAATTTAAACCAAGTCCCAATCCATAGTCTTAACCCCCCTCAACTCAAACTTAATCCCAGTCCCAATCCACAGTCCTAACCCACCTCAATTCTGCTCAACCTTAAACCCAGCCCCAATTAACAGTACCAACCCTTCTCAACTCAACTCATCCTTAAACCCAGCCCGTCCACAGTCCTAAACCCTCAACTCTACTCAACCTTAAACCCAGCCCCAATCCACATCCCTAACCCTCCTTACCGTATATATCCTGTCACATAAGCAGTCGATTGATGTTGATGCTGATGATAGGGGTAAGGGGCTGTGCAAACAGAGATGCATGCTGGAAATGCTGCTGCCTGAAGCCTGCAATTTTATAGTATGGCCCCCTGAAGTGACGTTAAGGCTCCTAACGACAGTCACACAAACCGGAATGCCCTTCATGATGACGCTGGGGATCTCCTTGGGGTAGTTTTAAGAACAACAAGTCGTGATGGCTTGTCTTCTTAGCTATTGGAACGTAACCCTGAGCGAAAGTTTAATTTAAGCCATTATATTATCATTATTATTTCAATCAAGCAGCCTCGGTCAATGTTCTGTGCTGATCTTATGAGGCTGTGTTGCTGCCTGGTAAATCAAAGAGCAGAAACATTCAGCTGCAGACAACTTAGTGGGGAAACTGTTATGTGTCTGGAGTGCTGAACGAATCGTTTTGTTCCCTGACTCTACCAGATGTTTCCCTTTCCCAGAGATTTCACACAGTCACTTCAAAACCGACAGCTCTTTGGGCCAGATGTGGTCGTGACCACCACTGCCTTCTGAAAAATGAGGGTTGAAGGCCAGACGTAGGGTAATCCACGTTTAAATATGCACATTTTACTGACCTGTTTTGAATTCAACTTCAGATAACGCTAAGCTTATGCTCAAGATAATGATGACATTTAGATTGCTGATCTGAAATCAGACATATACATGTTTCAATGACGGATACATTACTAGGAGATTTATGGCCGTATCAGGAGGATTGACAATATATTATCAATCATCAATTCTATAGAATTTGCAAATTCTTCCAATATCACTCCCTTTTTCTATTACAAGAACTCTGTTAGTGTAGTCTGTTCTGCAGGTCTTTCCATTCCTAGTTCTATATTAATATAAATGTAAACACTACTACTCCTATATCTTGTATTTTTCCTCTGCTGATATGTGGGTTATTGTTCTTATTGTTCTTAGTGTTGTAGATACTGGTGGGAGCTTTACTTGTTTCTAACCCTGAATCGTACAATTCACACTTTTGCTTTCCTTTCCATTTTATTACCCTCGCTTGTAAGGAATCGGACAGAAATGTTATACTGCGACATATATCTAGCTTTTACTTCTCCTTAATTACATACAACAATATGTATTTACTATAATACAAAATCAATTCTTTGATGTTTATTTTAATTTTTTTATTTTCTTATAAAGATCTAATGCTGGTTTTACGAAGATTCACGCAATCACAATGGTTTGCTTTTGCTTTTCTGATCTCCCCCCCCCCACCATGATGGGTTGTGTGATCTGGAAATACATTCACAGCGTGCATGATGAGGTTTTTCTTGAGGGAATGACAGAATGTCCTTATGTTTGCACCCCGATGAGCTCCAAGGTCATATCCAAGGACACAATAAACACACAGGGCCCACAATGGGCCCTCATTAGTAACACAAAGCCAATGGTTTCAAAAAGCATGATGCATTTCTATAAAAAAAAGTATGACCTTCATTTAACCTGTTCTATCCCGACCCGACAGAATTGTGTTTTCACTGCAGTCAGTGGTTTTGCCATAAGCTCATCCGAAGTATCGGAATCGCAGCAAACCGAACAGCGGGTATCAGATGACTTTCCCCACAGTGTCACGTTATGTCGCACAGCGCGGAAGGTTCTCGTCCGAAATATCCGTCCCTCTATGGTCTGCAGCGCGAGTGTCTCTCCTAGCGTGACTTCCTATCTAGCTCACGGGGGCTTCATGGATGGCCTAAAATGAGTGGTCATCCATCAGACATGAGTGGTAAATTTATAGCATTGAAAGTAGGCCAGGGCGCTGCACCGATGGAATAAAGAGTGTAATTAGGGCAAGGTTAGATGTCTGCGTCACATGTAACGTATACGGACCAGCCACCACGGAGACACCCAGATGTGTGCACTGCACACGCACCAGCACTTGCACTTTCAATACCCAGGTATTTAAACCAAAGTAATCAGTTGTTGAGCATCCACTTATGACTATGAGCCCTGTTTACAGGCGCTCCCATTCAAAGTCTAGGGTGATCAATTATTGATTGACTTGCATAACAAAAAAAACAATAAAAAGCCTCAACAAAGACCAAAGCCACCTTGAAGACTTGAACATAGTCCTCTAACAATCTTTGTGTTCATCCTTGTAATTTTCTCCCCCCCCCCCCCCCCCCCCCCCCCACAGCTCCCGGTACCGGAACAATCCTCATATTGGGGATGTATCTTGAGAGAATCTTTAGCCCAAAATTACAATCTTTCCTTCAGAAAAGAACTCTTTGTACTGTTCAATGAGAATCCTTTGTTGCCAAATGAACTCTTTCTGTCTCTCTATCTTGCTCGCTTTCCCCATCCTCTCTCTCTCTCTCTCTCTCTCTCTCTCGCTCTCTCTCTCTCTCTCTCTCTCTCTCTCTCTCTCTCTCTCTCTCCCTGAAGCCCTTTCCTTGTGTTTAATCCCTCCATCTCCGCCTCCTCCTCTCCTGGATCTCTTCCCTCTTCCTCTACCCACGAGCTTCAGTTCACAGCACATTTGCACAATATTTACACCCTGTGCTCCCCAACCCCCAACCCCACTTTCCAACAGGGAATGTGAAGTTCTGTCATGCTAGGAGACGGAACCAACAGGCCGAAAGAGGCAGAAACCTCTAAACATGGAGCATTCGCCATGGCGTTGAACGTAGTGTGACGTCAACTCTCCCCCTTCCCTCCTGTGCTCTCTTTCTTTAAATAGATCATGTTATCCTTTTTTTTTCTCTCTCTCTCTCTCTCTCTCTCTCTCTCTCTCTCTCTCTCTCTCAACTTCTGTTTTTGCAGGAGCGCACACTGTCTGCCTTTCATTTTCCGATGTCCCTCAGAACACACGTCTCCCACGTGTGATCTACAGCTGCAGATCAACTGTGTGTTGTTGTGTGTTGCACAGCTGTAGGTACACACTCAAAGGGGCGTGGTGGATGGAACAGGGGAGCGTAGGTCCTTGGATTCCGTAGATCACTATATTTGTTAGGATATAGCTTCGCTCTGAACCAAGCGAGTTGGTTTATTGGTTCACATAAATAATCATGGCTCAATAAATGCACCAAATTCCAATTAACTCTCACATAACTTTCGTTCCCCCAGAATGGTAACCTCCCTGCCAACTCTCTGGCTCGTCTTTTTGGAATGATCTCTGTTCATGTCACGATTCGAAGTCTTGTTGAAATGGGTTGAATGAATGAGTAGACTAAATAGAGTATTTCAGCAAATGCTCACACATGCAAACACATTACTCCCTCTCTCTCTCTCTTTCACATGAACATACACACGCACGCAAGCAAGCACACACACACACACACATACACACACACGCACACGCACGCACATACGCACACATAAACAGGGCAGTGCTTTAAGCCTATGAAGCAGATGGAATCTGGGCCTAACAGACTGTGCTACGTTCTGACTAACTGCCCTGCATTTATGTTGTGCTACTGCATGGGTGGTCCAGGCAACCAAGATTCTTGCTAATGCAGTGTCAATGCATTGAGTTATAGCACAGCTTTTTGTTTGGAAACCTTTAGTGTCGAGTATTGGGGGCAATGATACCCATGTATGGGTTTGGGCGGCCATACTTTTAGGATATTTGGAAGTGTAAATCCTGAATTGGATTATGAACATGAAATTCATATGGTTTTCATAATTAATCATGTACAGAGTGTTTTGATGTTCCCACTTTTGTGTTATGTTGTGTTCATGGTGCTCGCACAGGTTTTATACGTTGTTGGTGACAGACTGGAAGACTTGATTGATTCTGCATGTATTTGAATGTATAACGCTGTGCAATGAATGCTGCAACACAGCACTTGGTAATTAACTATATGCACATGTGTCTCCCTCTGGAGAATGTGTGTGCAGTGCACATCAATGTCCCTTAAAACCTGACGTCAATAGAACTGGGTGTGGTCGCCCTCTTTTGGTGAACAGGGTGTACTGCTGCTGCTTGTGACCCTGACGGCCGGGGCAGAGAGAGAGAGAGAGAACATGGTAATCTTTGAGTTGGTGGCGTGGTGACGGTAAAGGGACTAAGGTCATGAGTTGGACTGTGTTCCAAACTCCCCAGGAGACCCAGATGGCAGCTCTCCAGTCACCAGAAGCCCCTAGCTAGGTGTAAACCAAACACATGCGCACAAACGCAGGATTAGAAGCATGCACAAACGCACACACATGCATGAACAGACAGACAGAGACACACAAGCACACAACACACCACACACACACACACCACACACACACACACACACACACACACACACACACACACACACACACACACACACACACACACACAACACACACACCACACACATATGCACATACACATACGCATACACAAACACCATGTTTCTTGCTGCATATCAGCAGGCAAAGTAGTTTGTATATATGTGAGTATGATAAGAGAACACACACGTCTAGCTACTGCTACCGCTTTTCGGAATTTCAGAACATCTTAACACCCTGTAACACCCAGCAGGAGTTTTGGCCCCACATAACCACTATTATATTCAATATGACCACTAGGAGTCAATTTCACATCCATAAGATCCAGCCCCTTTTGTGGTCTGGGAAGGCCTCTGTGGCGACATTCAGCTTCTATGAGAGTGGCAGCGTTGTCAGTCCCTTCCCCGGGACAACCAACAAGCCCTGGTTCACTGGCTAGTGAACGAGAGATCCGGGTGTCAGTCCAGAGGGGAAGAGGGTTTGTAGGGGGTAGGAGGTAGGAAGTCGGCTAGGGACAGTGTCAAGGAGGGAGAGAATGGAGAGAGGCATGCCAAAGCTGAGTAAATGCTGGGCTTGGATTTTGGGAACAGGTTATTGGACTCAGAGTGCAAAGAACGTTTCAACAGTATTCACAGTCAATGACAGTGCTCCCACTTGGCGACTACCATTGACTCGGATCCATAACGTCCAGCACTGTTCAGTGCCACTCAGTGCCAGCCATTATCTTTTTTCCAATAAAAATACCTGGAAATCGATGGCTCTGATGCACGGGGAGGGGGACATTCTCTCCCATGCTGTGAAGCCAGCAGGAGATTTTGGACTCCCTACCTCCATCCCATTCACACTTCTGCAGTGCAGAAGTTCAGCACTGTGGGATGACCACGAGGAGGGGTCTAGACCTAGTTGATAACCTCTTACGTTACCGTGGCTCACAAGAATTTGCAAGACTTGGTTTCCAGGTTTCTGATAACACTACACTATGTATACTGGGCACATGCAATTCCTACCACTTCCCTTGGGGATTAATAAAGCATTAGCCTATCTTCAACATTTCTAAAGCCGTAGCAGCACAGTGTTTTGTTCAAAACATTGAATGCTTCAGTATTTTTGCGTTCAGAAAGTGGAATTCCAAGGTTGCCTCTGTGGTATTAATATGCAGTTTTCTGTCTGGCGGTTTTGAGCCAGACTGGTTGACACATTAAGAAGGCTATGTTAAGCCTAAGTGGCGTGTCACAGAGAAGATGAGACAGCTAATATGCTGTTAAAGGATTTAGAGGATTCGACCCTATCAGAGGAGATGGCACTCAGAGAGCCTCTGTTAATGACATTGGTCCGTGCCTTCAGCTAGCTTGCAGCGGGGGGGGTTATCCTTGCTGGCCTGTAATTTACACTGCTGCATTTGTCTCATGGCTTACTATCATGTCATACAGGTGTACTGGTTAATGAATAGGTTTGTGTACGTGTATGTGTGCCTCATTTTAGACACGTATTCATCAAAATAAACCCAAAATATGGCATTGAAACCTTCATAACGCCATATTGTACACCGATGTGTTTCATTACGCTTTCGGTTTTAATGAAATGACGACACAGAGCGGTAGTTCTGATCATTCTTTGGGTGCATGTGTGTGGACACTCATTCCCTCCTGTTCTCCTGCATCACCCTCAGCCAGCAGAAGAAGGCTGTCGGATTTGCGTCGGTAAACAACTCCTGGAGGGGGAACCGACCCGGAGGCCCTAGCGTAATGTTACGGGTTAACCCTTAGCGAGTTTACCATCCATCCTGTTCCATGGCGAGAAAGCAGCATCGCAGCTGACGCCCTCGCCAAGCCGGGCCCTGGCGTGGACAGCCTCAGTGGGGGCCCAGCCATTGGTGGCTGCCCACACCTGCCACCCACTGTTCCAATCTTGTTCAGTGGCTTCACTCTAAAAAACCTGGGCTAGTTAAGACAGGACAGGAGAGTGGAGCCCAGTGCCAGCAATGACCACTGAGAGAGAGAGAGAGAGAGAGAGAGGAGAGAGATGAGAGAGAGCGAGAGAGAGAGAGAGAGAGAGATGAGAGAGACGAGAGAGAGAGAGGGGGGAGAGAGAGAGAGAATGGGGAAAGAGATACATTTGAGGGAGAGAGATAGAGCATGAGGATAGAGAGAAGGGGGATAGAGAGAGTATAGATACTAGAGAGAGACAGATGGGCAGAGAGAGAATGCTACCGGTTCGGACATAAGCTAACCTGCGGGAACCCATAAGACCCAGGCAGTCTTCTATTGAGTGCCGGGCTATCAGCTAGCAGCAGACGTGGGCGGAGGGCTCCTTTGATGTGGAGCCTGAGAATAGATGGAGCTCTCACTGACTTGCAGGCAGATTACAAGGATGTATGATATCACTCCCTTACACATTCAATGCATAACACCTCTCTGACAAATCCCACTGAGTTTGAGCCGGCCAGGAAGATATTCTCAAATCTGTCTCTTCACACAGTGGGGCTCAGTAGGATACCTGTTATGTTTTACCAAAGATCTATTCAACCGCTAATTACCCAGGGTTAGCTTCAACCTGCTTACCAAGGGTAAACTGTAGTTATCGCAAATGTTTATCTTTAAGTCGATGAAACAGAAAATACGACAAAAGGCCTTTCGTCCTCGGGCATAATAGTTTGCCCTGACTAGTTTATCCTTAAGAAAAACATAGGCAAAAACATGTGTTTTCTGTATGAGAAACAGTTTCAATGTATCCCTCTGTAACCTCTGTACCTCTGGAGCTACAGTCCAGCAATAGTTCATTCAACATGATGCTCAGCCCACCTTCAGCATTGCTGCATTGTGTGTGTGTGTGTGTGTGTGTGTGTGTGTGTGTGTGTGTGTGTGTGTGTGTGTGTGTGTGTGTGTGTGTGTGTGTGTGTGTGTGTGTGTGTGTGTGTGGTGTGTGTGTGTGTGTGTGTGTGTGTGTCAGCCGTAAGTCCTTTCTGATTATTCTATTCTGGTGTGCATGTCCTTGTACTCATGCCAGAGTCAGAGACCATCTTCTTCATGAAATATCAGCCACTTCCATCCAGATTCACTCCACGAGTCACTGGAGTTAGCAGTAAAGCACCGTATCAAGACAGCCCCTGAATGTCAATGCAGACAGACTTTACCATTCAGGTCACGTTCGGTGGAAGAAAGACCAAGGCATCCTATGAAGGAGAATTTCTGATAAGAAGATATTTGATGTGCATGCATATGTGTGTGTGTCTGTGTGTCTGCGCGTACGACTCATCTAATGCTTGTGTGTTTTCTCCTCCCTCCTAGGACTCACCGCCAAACCCACTGTCTTTCTCTCCCGGGTCCGGGGATCTTCTAGAGGGCCGGGCCCCTCCCGACTACCATGAGAGGGTTGGGGGCCAACCGCCACCGGCACCTGTCCGACTCCTGCGATCCGGCACTGGGGCACCCGGAAGCCATGTACCCCCAATCCCACCAGACCAGCACCCTGCCGCGCAGCCCCTACCTCCTCAGCCCCGCCACCATGGACCACTACGGCACCATGGACCCCCACCACTACACCGCGGGCAACCCCGTCTCCCTGCCCTCGGACCTCATGCTGCCGCTCAACAACCAGCTGTCCAACAGCAGCACCTTCCCCCGCATCCACTACAACTCATACGACCAGTCCGACTTCTCCCCGCCCGGGGGGGACAACATCGGCGGGATCAGCACGGGCACCCTGGGCACCTCCATGTCCATGGGCATGGGGATGGCCAGCATGGCGGGCATGGGCGGACGGACGGCCCTGATCAACAGCGGCTCGGCCACCATCTCGCACCACCACCACGCGTCCAAGAACCAGGCGCCGACCGCCAACATGCTGGAGCAGTTTGAGAACCAGCTGCCGGGTGGCCGCGACGGCTTCAGCACGCTGCAGTACCACCGGGCGTCCGCCGCCGCCGTCGCCGCCGACGCCAAACAGCGCACCGACAGCCCGGGCGCATCCGCTACATGCTGCACTCGGTGCAGAAGCTCTTCGCCAAGTCCCAGTCGCTGGAGGGCCAGCACATGAAGGGCAACGTCAACGGACGCTCGGGCTGGCAGCGGGGGGCACCTCCTCGGGCACGGAGGACGGCAGCAAGCAGGGCCGGCGCTCCAAGAGCAAAGACCGGGGCACCAAGTCGGAGGGCCAGGCCAAGCGGCGGCCGCGCTCCCAACATGTCGGGCTACTGGAGCTCCGACGACCTGGACAGCAGCGACCTGAGCAACTACCGCAACCCCGTGGCCATGATGACGGTGGGCCGCGCCTCGGGCCACGACAGCCAGCCGGCCCAAAACCGCTACATCCACAGCGGCTACAACACCATCAGCTCCTCCAAGAGCACCAGGAGATGCGCTACCCGGCCCTCTCCGTGGCGTGGGCGGAGGTGGTGGTGGAGGAGGAGGAGGAGGGGGTGGGGGCGGAGGCGGAGGGGGGGGAGGTGGATCGCTGGGGATACACGACAGTGACTTCATGAAAGGGAACTCCTGGTCCACGATGACCATGGGCCAGCCCAGGCAAGTCCTCCCTCCCTCCTCCAAGATCTCGGCCACCCTTGACCGATCCATGCTCAAGTCCAAGTCCTGCCAGCCAGAGCTTACGGGAAACTATCTGCAGGTGGGTCGAAGGGTGAGTACCGCTCAAGTTCTGGTGTCATATTTACATGGACGAAAGGCGTATGATCGGACCACGCTCTATGATCCAGTAGGACAGACGCAATTCAGTGGGATGATGGGGCAGGTAGGGGGATAGCCATCTTGGTCATTGATGTTTACAGGTGGCTTGCATTAATTGGGGATCGAACACAGTAGTAAAGTAAGGGTTAGGTATAAGGTACAATCAAAAAGATACACCAGTCAGCCACTCTCCCGACTCCAAATGGGGAAAAGACTGCCCACTTTCCTGCCCGCTGTTCGATCACATTGCCTTTACCACAGTCACTGAAGCAGGGGTGTTACCAGTGCTGCGGCCTGTCTTGGTGGTGAACGACCTATATTTCCATGTCCTGCCCAGCAGGGAGACTGGAGCAGCACCCTGGGCCGGGTGGGCGGGGCCCAGGAGATCCCGTGTCGACGCCTATGCGCAGCGGCAGCTACGTGAAGGCCATGGGCGACATGGAGGAAAGCGACGACTCAGACGGAAGCCCCAAACCGTCGCCCAAAGCCACCGCCCGCCGCCAGAGTTACCTCAGGGCCACCCAGCAGTCTCTGAGTGACCAACATCCTCCGCGCAAGTAAGACCCCCACCCAAACACACCCCCTCGACCTGACACTGAAGTGGGGGACTCGACGGGGAAAAGCACCATTTAATATAAGAGATAACCTTCACACGGCAACAAACTGACAGCAAGGGACTGGGAGTACGTGTTAGGGCAATAAACATGTTACAAAAAGTACCCACACCGATCCACAATATGTTACATAGTTAACAAGCGACATACCCCCATTGACATTTGCGCAGATAGAGAACGAGGACAAAAGCACCGCACAGGGACACACACACCCACAAAGGACCTTACTTAAAGATGTGTGCCATGCGGCAAAGAACCCATCATGATCTTGACATACTTATTTACATGACCTACTTACTGTGCACACAGATTCACCTGGGGACACACACACACTTCAACACTCACTCACACACACGCGCACTGAGACAAACAAACGCATACGCACACACACTGAGACAAACTAAACACATACAAAAGCACTTGCACACAAACAAACACACACACGCACGCACTCAGGCAGGCACTGAGACAAAAGTACACGTGCACTCAGACTAACAGACACAAACAAACACATATAAACACACACACACATACAGATCACATCAGACACTCACACATGCACACACTCCGTCAAACACACACTTACACGCACACATACACAGATACTCAGACACACTCAGACACACAGCACTCACACACTCACACACTCACTCACTGAGACAAACACACACATTCGCACACTTACACAGACACACACACACACACACACAACACACACAACACACACGCTGAGACCAACACACCCTCCACCCACACAGAGAGCAGCTCAGCAGCCGACCAGGCTGTGCTTACTCACGCGTAGTATTCGGCCGCGTCAAGCTCCCTGCCAACCTCCACATGCCTGGGTCATCATCCCTACTACGGCTGAGCGGCGGTGGGCCCAGAGTGAGCCTAGAGTGGGCGACTGGCCCCGAGTTCCACCGTCTGTGGCTGCATGAGAGGACACGCGCGCGCACACACACACACACACACACACACACACACACACACACACACACACACACACACACACACACACACACACACACACACACACACACACACACACACACACACACACACACACACACACACAGATATCTGCTGTTCACTGATTCTCTGACTCAATGGACTTCATGGATCACATGCTCCCTGAAGCACACACACACACACACACACACACACACACACACACACACACACCACACACACACACACACACACACACACACACACACACACACACACACACACACCACACACACACACACACACACACACACAGGGAGTCGACGCACAGCAGGTCGTAGAGGAATAGGCTTTTATTCCTTTTTACTGTTGTTCTGTTGTTGCTTTGTTGTTGTATATTAAAAATAAACAGCAATGCTGAGTCGATCGTGACCCTGGAGATGATGCGGGGGACGTTACAGTCTATTGTTTTCTACCTTTGCTTCTGCACTCAAATCGCTGATGGATTAGCTATTCGATTCCGCAATTGCAACCTAAAGACACAACTGTAATTTTCTCATAGAATTGTTCAATTTATCGGCAAGAGCATTTCTATTTAAGTGTGCATCGATTGTTTAACCTTGCTCCAACTGCCGACCCCTGACTTGCCTACACCCCCGCACCCTCTCTGTGGTCCGCTCCGCCCTGACTCAAATGAGCAGCCGAACCTTGGATTACAGCATGTTGCAGGGGGAGCTGGACGCCCTGTGGTCTCCCCTCCACAGTGTGTCCTCTCGCCACCATCTGGCCAGGTCAATGAGCAGGTCAGTGATTGGCCCGTCAGCTGCTCCCTCCAGGAGGGGGAGGGGGAGGGGGGGGGGGCTGCGGTGCACACCTCGTCCTCTTTGGTCACAGGACGTCCCATCCGTCACCCCCACGCCCAACGCCCCACGCTGCACCAGATGCAAATTGAGATGTAAATTTCGGAAGTCACCGCGGTGTGAAATGCCATCCTCATATGCCGTCAGGACGCCCCCGAGCTTCTCAGTACCATCTGCTGGGGAGGTTTTCAAGGTGGACAAAGACAGTGTCCTGCGTCCTGTGCCTCGTTGACTCCCTCCTTCCACTAGCAAAGTGTCAAGGAGGATAACCTGCAAAGCCAACATGCGTCATGTCGCTGTCACTGTATGCCAACAAAGAATGAGAAAGCAAAAAGAAGTGTTGCGGATTGGTTTGGTGAAGGAGTTTGATCCGAACTTTCTTTGACTTTGGCAACATGATGGAAGCTGGTAGAAATGCATTCATTTAGCGCAAATGTAACTAGCTTGCCGCGAACGCTTCGACGCTGAAGTGGTAAACCGTCAAATCTAGATTGGAGAATGGGGTCTGGTTGTTCCACATTCAGTGCAGTGATTAATTGTGAGTTGCAATGAAAGTACTGACACAGAGGATGACCCATTTTTCCTCTCTTTATTTGCCTTGTTTTCAGAAGTTTTGATTTCTGGCTCCGCTGGTCATTTCATACTTAGGTCTTTGTACCTTTTTTCTTTCCTCGTTTTGGCTTTTAGTTTCCACGTCTGTTCGACGGGACACATGTAACATGCATCGGGTGACATGCCTGTCTTGCTCTACCTCACACGCTTCCCTCTGTCTTTCCCCCCCGGTGGTCTGTCTGTCTTTCCTTCCTTCCAGCTGTCTTCCGTCTCTCAGCGAGCTCTCCAACAACCGCAGCCTGGACAACCTGGACTGCATCGGGGGCCCGGGCTCCTCCTTCCCCCGGTGGGATGACGACGACTTCAGCCAGGCCTGCAGCACCCTGGGCCGGGGCAGCTGCCTGGGACAGGTCAGCCCCCTCCACGCACACCGCGGTACAGGAGGGCGAGGAGCCGGGGGAGTTGAATCTATGCTCTCGGCCGATCTCCTTTGAATTCCTTTGCTTACTTGATTTATATCGCACATAAATCTTGCCAAGAAATATATATATTTAGAGACATGCTTTAATGCCACCGCGATGAGTTTACTGCGTCGTTGTTGTTATGCCCCTTTGCCCTTTTGCTTTTTGTATCTTTTCTGCACTAGTTATTTTTACTCGGGTTCAGACTGCGTTCATTCTTTTTTGACTCCCTTGCGAGTAAAGCTGTAAACCTTTTCACAGATATCAGCGTGAATGGCATCATTAAAAGTTGCTCCAATTCGACAAAAAGAACCATCCTCCCATCTGCAGATCTCTTTTTAATGGACTGCGCCCGAAGCTGAGTGACTGATGCTTTCAGATCTAATTTGTCCACTTATACCAGAGCAATTAGCCTTCCACTGACATGGTTACCATAACGATCAACTAATGTTCTCAATGGTCTATGATCTCATTCAATGGGGCTATCACAGGCTTCGGAAGCTATCAGTTACATAAAACATTTGGACATGAGCATTGACGAATCTTTGAACATAAAAAAATTCAAAGATAACTTTTGAATTCATATGCTTCTATATATATTTGGATTATTGCACATAAATATTATGTGTAATCATAAATACCAAACCAAAACCTAGATAAGTTCACTGCAACCCTCATCTTTAAAAAAATGTTAACACTCCTTCTTTCCTTCTTCCTTTCTTCTTTAATTTCTTACTTTCTTTAAAAAATACTTTACCATAGTTTAAACGCTGTATTAAGAGTCAAGAGTCGAGACAAAGAAAAAGTCCCTCAGGGCTGTGTCTCTGACTCTAAAGACAGCAGCCCTTCCCCTTCATCTTCCCCTACCAGCCTCACCAACAACGCTGCATCGTCCTGTTTTGATTTGCATGCATTCGAACATCCTCTCCCCGATTCTCTAACCTCCAACTTCTCTTGGAAGTCTTTGCTGTCTGTCAGGTGTGAGCCTGAAAGAACAGGGTGAGCGATGTCGGCGTTTTTTGCTTTCTAGTCGAGACATCACACCTCTTCATAGCACAGCTTGAAGTGTGAGGTTGGCAGTTTGAAGGTAGACCTGAGCAGCAGCATGATAGGTTTCAGTGGGACCACCTAAAGGTGAAACCCAGGTCGACACTAATGGAGCGCTGCACTTCTTCTCATCCACCGGGGTTTTAAGGTGCTATAAAACCACACTCCTCTTGAAGTTTATTGCACTTTGACATATGTGCTTCACAGATTGAGATCCTTTTTTTTTTTAAAGAAGAGACAAGTCTGCTGGTATGACGGCAAAGGTTTTATACTTGTAAACCGCAGTGGTGTAGTAGACCGTGTGAACGTAGTCGCACAACATGATAATAACCCCAACGGGAGCCCGGTGTTACTTCAGTGTTCCACATCTCACACACACACACACACACACACACACACACACACACACACACACACACACACACACACACCACACACACACACACACACACACACCACACACACACACACACTGCGGCCCCTTTAGTAACACACACCCCCTCTCGCCCCCTCCCCCCCCCCCCCCCCCCTCAGCTACGGGACCTGGAGATGAGCCCGCGCTACGAGGACCGCAGCTCCGACTCCACGTACCGGGACTCGCGCCCCGCCCTCTCAGGACCAGCCGGAGCCCCCCGACCTGCCCATGCCCACGTGCTTCCGCTCGCGCAGCCACAGCTACCTGAGGGCCATCCAGGCCGGCTGCTCCCAGGACGACGACACGGCGTCGCTGGACTCGGGGTCGCCGCCGCCCACCGCCACCACAGTCCACACCTACAGCACCAGCACTGGTGAGGCAGCACCACCCCACCCCCACCCCCCACACTAACAAAATGGGTTCAGACGGGGGATCCCCGTGAATCCCCATTCGTCTCTTTCTGACCTGGCTAGTTGTAATCACAAACAAGACGAAGAAACACGGCTCAATTAAGAAGAAAAGTAATTAGAATTACTTTGATTTCCACACATTCTAAATTCTTCATTCGCTAATGATTGCTCAAACAAGCAACAATGGCCCCAGCTGTAAAAAAACATGCACTCATAACTAATCCTATTCCTCTCTTTGCTGAGGACTGCTTAAGTGTTTGTGCTGAAGGTGTTATTGAAGAACATGTGCGCTGTACAATGGCTTTGACTATCCATGACTCATGTTTATTTGAAGTGGCTCTGATGAAAAGGCTCTTTGTTGAGTTAATCAGAGTCTATGTGTCTCGGGCAAGATAGTAATAACAATAAGACATGCACAAGCTGAAGGAAAAAAACAGCCGTAGGAATATATAATGAAGTTGAAAATAAATTGTGATTGATAATCTGAACGTGACAAACTTTTCGATTACGAACGAAAATAATCATTGAAATGTCATGATCAATTATACAATAAAAAAACATAAAAACATTGAATAATCCACTGCTGCTACCTTAGTCACCGTAGTTATCATAGTTTCCCCGATGCTAGAGTCAGTCCTTCTCTAGACACACACACACACATACAAACACAATCACACACACACACACACGCACACTCACACACACAAACACATTTTGGGCTTGGTTGCGGCCTGCCCTTACTCACATCAGATGACCTGGAAAGAGCAGTGGTTCTCTGCGCTGATAGCCAGGGGCTTGGACAGAGGCCCCAAGGAGAAACAGCTTTTACTACTCCTTCAGCGTCTGTGGGCGGACAGACTACTAAGCGTCCCCTCACTGCCTGGAAACCAAGTGGGGTCCACCCGCTTTTCTTCTCCCCCCTCAAAGGGACTACTCAAAAGGATTTGAATTGCATAAGTCACATAAAATATTGAAGTGATTGTCGGACATTCCCGACTGTCTTCGTTGAATAGAACAGCCTGTAGGCTCATTTCCATTATGTTTGAAACGGGACAGTTTTTGCCAGGAAAAATTAAGGAAGTGACAGCCCGCCCTAGAATAAAAAGAAGAGCTAGCTTTAGCCAGTCTATATTATTATGTAGTTAGCTGCTGAGAAACTGATACTTCATAAATCAACCAACCGGCTCCGATCACAACCTGCAAAAAAAGACAGTGTTTTGCTTACTTTGACTGTTGTAACCTTTATTTCTGTGTTTGGAAATTGTATTTGGTTACATTATTGACATTTGTGTGAAGAAGGTTATAACTGAATTGTTAAATAAATGCTGGCTGTTGTTTCTAAAACATTGGTCCTAGCAGTTTCTCCTCCTTGTAAATCCGAGTCTAGACAGGTGTGCTATAAAGTACAACCATTCATTGGAAGTATGAGGGCATTACAGGGCTCTTCATGGGCCACAGAGACATAACCTACATCGGGTCAGGGATGAGAATTCATTTTTGATTCTTACTGGTGTAATTTAAAATCTAATCTGGCAGGTAAAAAAAGTATTCATGAAATTACTAGTAACCAGAATCGAATTATGTTCATCAGTTTAAAAAAGACTTATATTTTAGTAAATCTAAATATGTTGCAGGAGATAGTCTCTCCCGACTAAATCATTTTGGATTGAAACCCCAAGTTTCGGTAGTCTACCTGAAGGCGACGCATGAGCAAGGTACCAACCTAACACCTAACTGACATTTAAACGGCCACTTTGGATTAAAAAAACGCTGCAGAATGACCAAATTGATAAGCTCTATGTGTATATTTTGACATATATTTTTGGGATTGGGTTGAATATCCTGTGGTGGGTGATACAATAAATAGATACATATGTAGGCTATGGTAATGGGCTTTTTTAAACAGCACAACGTTTCAGGGATTTCAATGTGTCACATGCACATCTCTGGCTGTAGCAGAAGAGAGAAACTGTGGAGGTCCAAGAGGAATAGTCCTCGTTGCAACTAGAACATATGGGCAAAAAATGTTGGAGTTCATAAAGCAGCAGGATTATAAAACAGCCAATAATATGATTGGATAATTAGATGTTTCTCTCACTCAATTGCTCAATATTAGATGAGGTTTTTTTTTTTATTGGACGTCGAATGGTCGTCGAATGGATTCGAGAATCATATAGTTCGACCAATTACAATTACAAAATCGGTGATCTTTGTGGTGGCCCCCTATGGTTGGATCTTCGACTCGAGTTCGTTTTGTTGTACGGAATGTCAACCACCAGACGGCGCTAACGAACAGATATCCTCTGTACGGGAGCCGATCCGCCACGCCTCCCTGTGAGGAAACAGTAGTCCAAACACACACACCGCACCACGCAGTGCACTCCGGCTATTCTTCTATGCTGAGTAACAGAAATCCTGTTGACCCCGGCTTGCCAATTGTCTGCAATATTTGTATATTTGACATTGCTATAAAAATTGGCCGGAGTTGTTTTGAAGTGCGTCTGTCTGCAGGGTAAGTGTCTCCACTGTTGATTATGTATGTGATGATTATACTCGGGAGTTTCATGATGAACAAAATAGTGTTTTCGTTTTAATATCAGCTGACTGCACACGCACCTCACGCTTGGACGCTCTTCATGTCGCCCGCAAGGCCGTTTATATCTGCGTCTAGTGAAGAAGACTTTTAAACCTTTGGCACTATGCCTACGTCAAACTCAGAAATAATTATGGAAACAAAAAATAACTTGTGTATCCTCTTAATGTGGATTAAAAAGAGGATAACGTCAAGTCTCGTTCAAATGTGTCAGGGTGTTCCTGAGTGAAGCTCGGTTGCTGTTAATGTTTTTCGAAAAAGCAAAATGCATCATTTATAATTAATCTTATTTTTAATTTTTGTTTCTAATGATTTCGCGTGTGTTTGTGTTACGTAGGTGTTTATTTAAGAATATATACTATGTAGGCCTACAATGCATTGGACTTTCACTGAATTAAGTGGCTGATTTAAAGGCTTTAAAGGCGTTTGGTGAACCAGAGCGCATGTTTCTTTAACTAGATAATCATCAAAATAAGCTGGTATATTTGGTAAGAAATAACAAACAAGCAAGGCATGCTTTAAATATCTTAATAATTTCCAATTACATATTGTTTTGACTGTTTTCGCAACCTCTGTTTGTTGTTTAACATGTACTTGCTATATACTTTATAGATGATTCGTCTTCTATAAAGCTGCCAGTGCTGACCTCTCCTGGTGGCGCTTCCTCTTGTCATGAGTACATGACAAGCGGTTTTGGCCTGAGAAACGTATTTAGCAATGATGACATCTCTAGGATTAATTCCACGACTTTATCCGTCTCTCTCACACGCTAAAATATGAAACGTGTTCCCAGTTTGTTGCTCATAGCTGTTATTAGACAAAAAAACAAGGAGCTAACTGTTCACTTTGGCAACTCTGTCATAATGGTTAACAATGGCCCACCGAGTGCAATAATGATAAGGCAGGAACAAACTGAACCAAAGCTGTGTTTTGGCAGTCCGATGCGAGGCTATGCACAATAACATAATTTCCCTGAGCTGTTGAGTAATGATGCACTGTTTGGAATGGTCTCTGGGCCTACATGGAACAATGGACACAGTCATTGTGTTCAAAGACTGTAAATTGCTCAGCGAGGGAATTAACTCATATAAACTGGTCAGATAAACTTCTGACCACTGTGTTCTGTACTGGCTAAGGCCTGCATCCACATTGATCCAATAAATCATTGATGCTTTCACTGGTCCAAAACCAAGCGCAGATTTTCCTTAAGTAGTCCTATGTGCTCATAGTGTAGCCCAAACTTTTATTTCTCACAGATCTGTATAGAATCCATATCCAACTGCTTTGGATTGTGAAATATCCTGCCAAATCAGTTAAACAACAGCAACATATTGAAAAGCAAAGACAACTTTAGCTTGGCTGTATGTGTTTGTTTGCCTCTTGTTTTTATCTTCTAACACAATTATCTGTTATATTTAAGTATATGCCTGTGTCAACATAAAGCTCCATTGAAATAGTTTTCTAAACAGTTTGCATTGTCATTGTCAATGATGGATGGATTTCCCTTTCCACAGCCATATGTAATGTTGAGACCTTGACTGCAGAACATCATTTACATGTGCTGATGTTAGTATATACAGTCATGCAATCCTGCTAAGTGTCCTTTATTTGCGCACTCTTGACCTCGTTTGCTTAAAAAGGTTGGTTTATTTTTACTCGCACTGATCTGGCAAGAAGCAAAAGGGTACAGCTTGTCAAGGGTTCAAATCCCGGACAACCCGGTTATGTTGAAGATGACGCCGATATCTTTGTACTTTATTATTTTGCAACCAAGCAACAACCTGTTGCAGACTAGCTCATCAATTTCAGTTAAACATATTGTTTTTGGCTTTCGACAGACTTTTCTTCTAATTGAAGGCAGAATGCCATATCCAGTTAGCTCATCGGCCCCTTCCAGTCCTCAATTCCCCAACATTTCCATATGATTGCTCTGACATTCCGATTTGACTGTGACCTATATGGGACAGAGGGAGTGAACTGCAGCACATTTTCTCGCTGATTAGTCCCTACATGTTCCTGTAGAAATACCTGTCCCTCTCCCATCATGATTACCAAGAGTGTCACACATCAACTAGATTCAGTTTCTGGTTTCCTAGTTGTAGTCGCCAGATAAATCAGCGGAAAGCCGACACGCATGCAGCATCGACCCGGGCCAGAAAAGCAGCTGTTTAGTGGGATCCTTGTTAGGAGCAGGGTTGTGTGTGTGTGTGTGTGTGTGTGTGTGTGTGTGTGTGTGTGTGTGTGTGTGTGTGTGTGTTTAACCCATGTAGGAAACCGCCTTTGAAAACCGGGTGTGGAGAAAGTTTGACTTTGAAAATAGTTAATTAAATGCATCCATGGACCAGGGAAAAATCATACTGCTGCAGACCTAATCTGATGGAAGAGCCTGCCTTAAATCTGTATTCCTTCTGACTTGTGGTGTGCTGTCAATAATAAGTTCCCAATGCTTCAGTATTAAAAATGAGTGAACGGGTCAACCAGAGATCCCCAGACTGTTTGTCCTGCTATTAAATGTGGTTCTCCTGCCCTGAAAACGCATGATGGTAAAAGGCCTGCGGTGCACAGCTCTGCCACTGTGGTCTAAAGTACCATCACAACAGCGAAGCCCACTCAAGATTCACTGGAACCATTTGGCAGTACATGGCGACTTGTTGCTTCTGTCAAAAATGCTCAACCCGTTGCACAAAAACAACAAGTCAGAACAACTCGGCCATTGTCTTGGATCAGGCTGGAAAACTCCCTGGTCTAAACAGTCTTCAGGTCTGTTTAGAAGATATGTCGTGAGCTTGAGTGGCTGGCATGTATACCTGTTTACAGTTGGGCTTCAAGGCAGATAAATGACAACATGATTCAAATCCGCTCCTCGCTTATTGCAGTCTATTAATTTTTTGGGCATGAAATGTCAGCATCGCTGTCATGGCTCATCCGTGTCAACTGTCAAGTGATGCGTGTACATCTCACAAAGAACATTGCAGGAACAGACTGTTCACGCTCTTCATTTCCCAAGTTACCCCGGCAGAGTCGATACTTAATCTCCCATGCAACGTCATATGTCAGTTAGGAACCCTTTTCTATGTAATGTATTCAGTCGAGTTCACTTGTTTGTGCCTGTGTGTCTGTGTGTGTGTGTGTGTGTGTGTGTGTCTGTGTTTGTACTGTTCCACCCCAAGGGGTTGAATCCTGTGCAGAAGGATGAACTTGCACACCTGGAGTGACACACACGCACACATTGCCCTGGTGGCTAGCGCACACACACCCACACACACACACCCAAAGCCTACAAAGTCACACAGAGGAGCAGGTGTGCTGTGTAGTGATAAGGATCGAAAGCGTTTGATGACAGCCCCAGTCGTTCCCACGTTCCTGACTCAGGGTTTGTCTGTGCAGACCCTGGCTGTCTGTCAGTAGTTGTTCCCTAGTGTGATGTCCCACGCTGTACGTTGCCACAGGCTAGCAGCAGGTTGAGGTTTTAGACTGAGGGCCTGAGACGGGGAGCTTGAGATCATGAAAGATGTGGTTATAGAAGCTCTAAGGGCCCATTTGGGGATCTGGTAGGTCTGATGGAATAAATTGCAGGGGTGTTGTTCTGCCGTTTCTTTCAGCCAACAAGGCTTTTCTTGAGCTCTCTGTTTGTGCAAAAACAACAAGGGTGCTTAGTGTCTGTAGGATAACAGTTTAAATGTGTTGGAGATCTAATCAATTTTGACAACAACAAAGTCCTCATTGTGGAATATATGTTAAAAAGGCTTAGTGCTGAGGGAGATACAATATATGCGTTTATTCAGAAGCAGTCACGTTTACCTCACTTGCATTTAACATAGCCAAGCTGAGCTTGGCTATGTTAAATGCAAGATGAATGCCATCAGATGAACCTATGGAAATATACAGGATTTCCACTTCCATTTCAAAACACAGCATGTGGTTCAACCAACTGCACTACAAACAGTGAAGATTGGTTTTCTGACAAGATTCTACAGTCAAAGACAGACAAGCCTTTCAGTCTGGAAGGTCACATTAGTTTTTCCAACATATAAAACGAGTATATCAGTACAAAGATGTTTGCTATTTGTGTTTTTAAATGGGATTTGGTTTCGTTCTCAGATCACTTTGAAGCATCTCTTGTTGATGTTGACAATAACCCCTTCTGCTCATCTTTAGATGTATCCCACTATACTCTTATATCATGGCTCCAGAAGGGCCTGTCTAGCCCAGGTGCCAGAATTCATGCTGAACAGGAGTCAGTTTGCTTGGCCTGCAACACAGCCTCCCTCTCACCTTGTATGGTGGTTCAAATCAACAGCAGAGTTTAACCACCAAGTCTTTTGAATAAAATTTGAATTATCAATTGACGCGATCAAATGATGAATATCACTGATACCTTGAGCACGTATTGTGATATTATGCGTATGTCACGCCAACGAATATGAAGCACTATGCTTAAACCTGTTCCACTGGGCTGTCACAGTGGTTTACTGTGCAGGGGAGGGGACGTCAACTCACAATTTCCCAAAGCTTTTTTTTAATAGATAGGACATTTGGTTCCCCAGTTTGTGTGACTGTCTCATTGGCCCTGCAGATAAGTTGCAAATCACAGTGATTGAGTGGCCTCACTGACCCGCATTATACCTAATATCTTGAGTCTGGCACAACGCGGCCAGATATAATGGACCCCGGCCAGCACACAGGGGAGAGGATAACAAGGAGCTTGGCTGGAGCTTTTTCCAAGCTCTAATCGACTGGCTTCTCTCTGTCTCTGTCGCTGTCTCTCTGTCTCTTTCTCCCTCTCGCTCTTTTCCGGCCTACTCACTCACTCCCACTACCCCTGTCCCTGGGTTTTTTGGCAAGATGCTGTCTGCAGGACTTTTATGGGCTGTATGTAAGCCTACATGAAGGTCTCCATTGTGGAGACTATTGGCATACAAATTTTAAGCTTGTAGATCTGCCCACATGGGACAATTGTATATTTAAGAGAGAGAGCTATGAGGTATATAAGTGCATGAAAAACATTCATATTGATAGAGCAATGGAGGTCATGTTTTGTAACTTTGGATTTCATCTGGTCGACCTTGGAAAGTGTGTGTGTGTAATTAAGCAAGCTGCATTCAGTTACTTCATGTTGGAAAGCTTATTCAATGATCTACTTTACAGTATCCTCCTGACTCATTAATTACCAATTAATAAACATTACTTTATGCCGTAATAAGCATTAACTAACATTAATACAACAGTTAACTAATGGTCTAATCATTTACTAATTTTGTTTATATTTACTAATGATGATTGTGATTTGATTGTGACAAATGAACTAATGATGTTCATGTTCACTAAGATGATGGTGTTTATGTTATGATAAATAGTACAGTTTTTCTCAGTCGCTTTGGTACATTTCTCGAATCATCCTCAACATTTGCAAAACAGTAAATGCATTTCTCAAAATAATTCTTACAAATAGCAAAACACCATGGATTACCTGCAAAAGACAGTCTCTTGCTCAAAATCCTTAGTTCATCTATCAAAAGTAAATATTTGTGTCAATGAACATGTCAGTGCCATCAGAATGAAAGGTCCTTGTGGCATTGTGTACGGATAAGACAGTCAAATTGCTTAGTCATGTTGTCAATATAACAGTGTAGAAAGAAAGAAATTGTATTCTGGAGGGATGCGTTATGACTTACTATGGCTAAAGTTTTTAAGACAATTATTGTAAATTGTAAGTTACACCTTAGTGTATGTGGGAGATTGATTGTAAGAGACTGGACAAGATTCACATTTACGCTTTTGCTGTTGGTACTGTAATTTGTTGACAGACCATGTCATTACTAGAAATGTGAACATAGGACAATCTCTTTAGGGTACATGCATTGCTGTAGGAATTACAGTGCAGTCTTCCTACACCTCCTGACATTCCTGTCTGTTGGGCCACAAATTCTCCTTCTCACGCAGACTCACTCCTCTACCTCTTCTTCTTCTCTCTGGCTGTTGACCCCTTCCAATTCCTTGTCCTTCCATTGTCAGACAATGTAACATTGTGTTGTGCTCCAGCTGCTTGTCAGTTCATGGTTCATGAGATGCACCTTTGAGCTATTTCAGTAAACTGGTTGATCGTTGGTCGATCTAACTTCACACTTTTCCCTTCTTTAGAGAAAGTCATGATTCACATGGTAGCAATTTACAAATACAGGTTTAGACAGATTTAGAAAGAAAGTCTAATGGAAATGTATAGAAATATGCTTGACACATTATGACAACTTGTTCAACCATATTGCATGTAAGGCTTATGCAATGAATTAATGCATAAATGTTGTGGGGGTGAAACTATTCAATAGAGACCATTACAATAAATTGTGATCAACATGACATTAGCAATTGATAATGTAAGAAAGAGCAGAGAATTGTACATAATCATTTGCATGAATGTACCAAAGCATTTGCAACTTGTTCAAAGACATGAGAAACTACCTTTTGATGTGCACAAGTAACACAATGATGTGAAGATTGAACAGGTAGTTTTGAGAATTTCAATTCTGATCTGAGAAATCTACTAAAGTAACTGAAAAACTCATCGAGAAAAACTGTCATTTGGATTAGGGTTAACTCTAACCCTAACCCCTATGCTAATGATATTTAATAATGCTAATTGGTTAGTGAACCCCTTAGTGTATACCATTAGCATTGAACAGCAGTACATTGAAAGCAAGGATAAAGACATGAAGCGTAGAACAGCAAGTCTTAAGGGAACCTGGGAGACTACAAGGTGTGTATGTGGTTGGGTCCTAACGGGTTTAACCACTGACCCTCCGTTAGTGCCGGCCTATGTGTTTGGTTTTATTCAGGACAATGGCACTGCATCGGAGAGCCATGGGCCATTCTGTTCCCAAGGTCACAAAAGTCAAACATCCCATCGTCCTGTATATGTGTTTTGTTAATTCAGCTGTTGTTTTAACATCCGGCAACTTTTTACCCTTTTACCCTTACCCTCTCTCCAACCTCTTCCAATATGCCTCTGTCTCTCTCTCCCCCTCTGTCGCTCTTTCCCTTCTGTCTCTCTGCCCTCCCTCTTTTTCTCTCTTTCTTTCTTTTTCTCTTTCTTTCTTTCTTTCTTTCTTTCTTTCTTTCTTTCTTTCTTTCTTTCTTTCTTTCTTTCTTTCTTTCTTCTTTCTTCTCTCTCCTTTCATTCTTTCTATCTCTGTCTGTGTGTGTCAATATTTCTGTGTGTGTGACTCTCTCTTGCTCTCGCTCTCTCTCTCTCTCTCTCTCTCTCTCGCTCTCGCTCTCGCTCTCGCTCTCTCTCTCTCTCTCTCTGCGTCTCTTTCTCCTCCGTCTATCTGATCCTCTGTATCCGTCTCTCTCTTGTATCTGCCTGTATCCGTCTCTCTCTGTCTGTGTGTGTCTCTCTATCACACTCTGTCTCTCTTTCCTCCTGCTGCCCCCCTCTCCTCCAGTCTCCACGTGTATCACCACCAGTAAGCGGACGGCCCCGCCGCCGGTGCCCCCCCGCACCACCTCCAAGCCCTACAGCTCGGTGACGGTGCAGAGCAGCACCGAGTCGGCGCAGGAGGACACCTACCTGCAGGACCTGCAGGACCGGCGCTCGGAGGCCACCAGCCAGTCCAGCCACGCCCACAGCAACTCGTCCGACAGCCTGGACAGCAGCCACGCCAACAGCCTGGCCCGCGGCATCCCGCGGCCCCTGCAGACCATCACCGCCGTCCCCGTGGCCCTCGCCCGCGAGCCCTACGCCTCGGCCATCCTCGGAGCCATCGGCGTCGCCGCCGCCGCCGCCACCGCCAACGCGTGCACCGACACCAACGACGCGCGGTCGCACTCGCACGCACACTCGCACGCGCGCGCCCACTCGCACGCCTCCACCGCCGTGCAGCACGACCTCCCTCCCCTGCGGACGGGAGGCGGAGGCGGCGGCGGCGGCGGCGGTAAGGGAGGACTGCTGGGGGAGGAGCCTCTGGTGGCGCCGATGCCCAGGAGGAAGCTGTCCTCCATAGGGATACAGGTAGGGGACACGGCCCGCCCGCCTAGGTGGCTGTTGGTGCTTTGAGTTGAATGCTGGTGGGTGGGGTTCAGCTGGGGTTGACGACAGCAGTTTGTTTATTGGTTTACTTAGCTGGGACAATGCACAGCTCATTGAAACAGAGGATAACATCTCTGTCAAAAGGGAAACCTAACAGTGAAGTTGGTGTTGTTCTTAGCAGTGTATTTTCTCTCTGCCTTAAAACGTTTGGTCAGGAATAAACCCAGACTGTGGTTTATTTCGCTCTTACCACAGTCGGCAACAATGATTAGATATGTTACCGTCCTCTATAACGTATTTTTAATGGACTTGGATCAGCTGAAATACAATTGATATATCGGCTGTGCTTGGAGCATAATGGTTTTACGTGTCACGGAAACATCTGTAATGGACGGTCATTTGAAATGTCGAGTATGTAGTGCATTGATTCTGACCTGTTAAGAGCCAGAGGTCTCATGTTGTTGTAATATAATGCATACCATTGGAATGTCACTGACCAACCAAAGTTCAACAGTGCCATGGTATAATCCTCCATAAATATATGGGTATCTATGAGTCTCAAGTGAGCTAACTACACTACAGTGTCTGTAAATGGTCAATAATTCTTAACTGAACATGCAACCTCCATCGCCTGAAAGGCTGGGCATGTGTATATTTATCATTCCCTTTGGACCGCAATTTTCCACTCTATCTTCTGTAATAACAGTGGTCTCCATTTTCCAAATCATTTGCATAAACAAAACCGTCTCCTAAGGCCATTAGACATTTACCATTAATTATGATATTGAGAACGGTTTCTGGGAATATTTGTCCATTTGATGGAACCGATTTTCTTAATGCTTCCCCTAATAGTCTTCAGACCTCACCACTAAGGTTAGTGTTGTCATTATACAAGACCAGTCATTTGTAACTGAAAGGGGACGTGATAGTGTACTGAATGTGTTGTTCGACTCCCAGCAAAAGATACTACAAGCTAAAGAGAGGTGAAGGCCTGCCCCTTTACCTCATCCGTGGGTTTCGGAATTCCCTGTAGCTCACATACGCTTAAAGCCTCTGATGAAAGACAGTAAATGGGTATTCATTTGCAGGGCACAACGGTTTGGTATAGCACTGGTATTTGACCAATGGCTATAATATAGATGATGCCTTTTATGGGGTTAAAAGGTTATATTTGTGTGTGTGTTTACCTCTCAGGTGGACTGTATTCAGGAGGTCCAGCGAGAGGACTCTCCGCAGCTGGCCCGGTTTCAGTCCATCGGTGTACAGGTGGAGGACGGCTGGCAGTAAGTCCACTTCCTGTTGCCGTCATTACACCTCCTCTTCCTCCTCGCACCCTCGTTGTGAGGCCGCCATATTTAAGCTTCTCTCGACCTCTCCCCTGGTCTGGTAACCGGGGAGCCCGTTTTCCTCAGAACAGATCTCGAAGGCGTTGATCACCTTGGTGCAGTTCATCACTTCTCTTTAAGGGAGGGCCAGCTGTTCAGTGTTTCTACTGGTCTCCTGGGTCTTCTGTTGAATGTATCACGCTTTGAAGTCTTTGCGTGTCGCGCTGCCCCATGTTTGTAGCAGGGTCGTTGCAATTACACCACGCAGATGGACATTTGCTCGGCACTTCCTCCCGATTTTTCCTGTCTTTGCATGATAGACCTGGTTTTGTGTAAATAGTAACTGCTTTGAGTATATTTACATTTCTCCTGACTGAACTTTGCTCAAACCAGTTCCTGTAAAAATAATATTTTTTTTACGGAATATATGAATGCCTACTGTTTTATTATATTTGCCCATTTTTGTTCTGTTTGTTTTGCATATATGCTTTGACAATGCCCTTTTTTGTTGTGGCTTAGCGAACCCCTAACCTGCCACTCCGTGCTCCTATACTTGTTATAATCTTTTTTTCTGTTTGTATTTATAATATTTTTACCTCTGTGTCTACCTACTGTATCTCACCTGTGTAGATGTCCCTGCGTGTCAGTAGGGAGACACCTTTATCAAGGTCCCGGAAGCCAGTCAATGGTTAGCTCTAGTTCTCATTAAAGCCCGTAACTCGAGCCCTTCTACCCAGCTGTTGGTGTGTGTGTGTGTGTGTGTGTGTATGTATATATATATTTATAGTCCAAATCTTTTACAGAGCGAAATAATTGCTTGGTTTGTCGCTAAACACAATTACCAAGTCTTTACTGAGAATTAACAGCGATTATGTTGGTATTATGGTATATGAATTGCGTGTGGAATATGTTCTGGTGAGGATCCAAAAAGAACAGACAGGAAGTCAACAGACGACAGCAAGTCCACCGCCTAACGTGAAAGAAACCGATCCATCCGCTTGCAAAGTATACATGAATCTCTGTATCCACTATCAGGTCTGGTGAAGAGTCTTGTTCCCGTAGTTAACCCACTAACCCATAAACTTGTCAGCTGTATCCACTCGGATAGACTCAATATTTACGCGCCACAGGACCCAAACCCAGGAAAAAGAGCTCACAAGAAGACAGAATAGTAGATTACAGGAAAAAACATCAATTCGCTTGGGCTGGGGAATAATCCAGAAATCTCCTTACTTGTGATGAAACACTGCAGCGCCCTCTTAAGCCGGGCCATTACTTGGTTCATAAAAAATACTGATTGAAACCGAAAAGGAATGTCAGCTGATTACCGATTACGGTTTCTACAAACTGCATTACATCCATGAAGGGTGGGGTTTCACTCAGAGAATAACCTGAACACCATCTTGCTTTTCGTTTATTCATGAAAAAAGAAGCGGCAAACTAGCACAGCCAGAGAGAAGCTAAAGAATAGGCCAGACCATTTCAAGAGAGGGAGAAAAGCATACTGTGGACTAAACAAGGGACTATATCCCCCATGATGGATTATTGAAGGATCGCCAAGTCCTCATTGGAAATACTGGATTCAGTAGATGGTGGGGGTTAGGGGAGGCGGAGCCATACCAACTATCCGTCATACCCTCTCTTACTTACACAGTCGGGCCACACCCCCACCCCCCCCAACCCCACCCCCAACCCCCCCCCCCCGGCAAGACAGGCTTATACTCACCTGGCTGCCAACCACACCTCACACCCTTGACATCTTGTAACATCTCCCGAGGAAGGCTGTAGAGTACACGCCCAAACGGTGGAAGGTAATCAACTTTTTCCTTAGTCTTGTTCTTCTTCTACTCAGAATCTGATTGCAACTTTCAATGACCCAGCCAAAACATTTTGCCTGCATTCATTCATGAGGATGAAACAGACTGCAATGTAACGTGATAGACTATACTGATATACTTTGTGGGCATGCCATACCATGGCCTAGCAAACAATATTAACCACATTCTCTGGTGGATGGCTTTCCTCTGTGATTATATTGTTTGCATTGTTGTATTAGGTCAATGTTTACCATTAAAGATAAGGCGATACGGATGAGTGTTTTGTTGTGTAGTCGTAATAGATTTAATATGCTTTAGTAGTTTTCTCCTTGACTTATCTCTCCTTGCTTTGCTGGTTGCCCTTATCTTTGGTGTTGCCGTGGTTCATTTGGACAGAAAATGCATTAAAACCAGCATCTTCTACTGAAGTGCCCCGCTGAGACCCGACCGACACTGAGCCCCGCCGCGGTTCTCTTGTCTTCCAGGGTCGGCCACTCCGGCAGCATGGCCTCCAAGCAGGACTCTGACACCACGCCGGACCTGCCCTCGGCCGCCGCCGCCACCTCGCACATCCTGGCCTCCAGCAACGGCCGGGCCGCCGAGAGGAAGGTCATGGTGAACAGCGCCTGCCAGTCCACCGACTCCCAACGCGGGGGGAGCACCTCGCTGGACAACGGCGAGGGCCTCGGAGACACCGCCGCCGCCACCGCCGCCGCCGCCACCACCTCCTGCTCCACCTCGCCTCCGCCCCCGCCGCGGCAGATCCTGAACCGCTCCACCACGCGCAGCAGCTCGGACTCGTTCTCCGAGAGCATGGACCCCGCCCTGGACCCCTCGTCCCTGCCGCCGCCGGACCCCTGGCTGGAGAGTGTGAGCGTTGGGGTCGGAGGAGGAGGAGGAGGAGGAGGAGGTGCTGGTGGCGGTTCCGGTGGTGGGGGGACGCTGTGCAGGAGAGACGGCCACTGGTTCCTGAAGCTGCTGCAGGCGGAGTCGGGCCGCATGGAGGGCTGGTGCCAGCAGATGGAGCTGGAGACCAAAGAGAACCAGATCTCAGAGGAAGGTATGACCCCCCCCTACACACACACACACACACACACACACACCCCCGTACTTACCATTCTGCAGGCTGAGTTGGGTTGGAGCCGATAACGGGGGCGTGTCGTCTAGAGGTACGGTTATGACTTTTAGCTGGAGGCAGCTAAGCGTGTGTCTGCCTGCAGAACCTCCGGGGAAAGTGTATGCAAAATCAAAATCACAAGAGTCGCTTTGTATACAGGCAAATGCTAAATGTCAAAATACTAAACAGTATGGTGGTATATATTAGATCTAGTCGTAATGTATTTACAAAACGGTGAAACAGCAGAAAAAGGGTGGCCCATTTCTAACACGACGTCAAGCCAATTAGACTTCATTCCCATTACGACTTCCGAGTCCGAAGGATGAATATCATTATTCAAAAAATGAGGCCATATCCAAAGTTACTTGGCCCAGAAATGCTGCACGTCCAGCCATATCATTTGCAAATCCAAAACACCATTGTGTCCTCTTAACAAGCAGCAAAATGCTGGGGCTCCACCCAGACCCCAATGGGGGTCTGTCTGTCAATTCCGCACTCCCCACCCCTGATCCACAGCTCCGTCCAGGGGATGAGGGGTGGGGGATGAGACGGTAATACCTGGGGTTGCCACACAAGCAAGCCTGTAATCCCTCAGAATTACACTAATCTTGCCTGGAACTGATTAAACCTCCAGATTAGATTAGTGATTCAACATCAGTCTGGGAGATTCAACATGTCCATGCACAGATACAGAAAACAACAACACCTTTCTGCATGCATGAGTTCATATAATCAAACTAAAAGCTTGGTTTTGTATAAACTGTTGACGGTAGTCTGTGTGTGGGCGATGGTTATGGAAAAATCCTCCATTGTAGTTTAAAGCACTGGCATAGAGGTAACATTACGATACCATTAATTCAACGATTATTGGTAAGCTGGGACCAATGTTTTTTTCCAGTTTTGAGGGGTGCCTAGTGACTGACTGCAAGAAAAGAGATGGGCACAGACACTAGGCTCTACAGGCCTTGATGACTTTAAAGAGGACACCACCATCCAAAACACTGTAATCTGCCCCCACCATGTTCCTGGCAGCCTATGGAGGTTTTAAAAATACTAATGTCGTAGCTAAGCCAGTGTTGCACTAAGCGCTCTATATATGTATATATTAATGTATGTCACTGCTCTTCCTAAATCCTGTCGATGACTCCTCATGCTTTATACTTTTAAAGGCAACCGACTATTGGTGTAAATGATGATATTCTCTCACATTACCGTCTGTAGCTTTGTGCTAAAGCTATAGGGGAGCTCCATTTTCTCTCGTTTGGTAGGATCCAAGGTCCAGGTTTCAAAAGATATTGGATGGACAAATTTGAAATCAAAGAAAGGTGTGATTTCTTGTGTGATCCGGGTTTCTAGTGTGATCTGTGTTCTGGTGTAATCTGTGTTCTGTGTTATCTGTCCTCTGCAGTGCTGGGGAAGGTCCGTAGCGCGGTGGGGAGTGCCCAGCTCCTCATGACCCAGAAGTTCCAACAGTTCCGGGGGCTGTGTGACCAGAACTTGGTGAGTAGCAGCCACACAAGCACACGCACCAAATCACACAACACAAGGATTGAAGCAACACCATAGGTCACCAAGTTACCACGGCAACCATTTCATCATTACAGTTGGCTACTACTACTAGACCATCGTTCACACGTATATGGGTAATTAGAAGAATATGTACATATTTTCTCTGCATTTTGGCCTCCCGTCCATTCCGAAACTGCTGTTCAGGTCACTGAAAACAAATGTATATATTTTTTGCTGTCTATATGTATGGACCGGTGAAACAGTGCATTCGCTAAACAATGATATCAAGACCTCGCTTTACAGAGGGCAGTTGTTTCTCACACATCGAGCATGCGCCAGAAACCTTTGAACAATGGTGGAATTCGGGGTTGTTGACGTTTGGTTAGTTCGGTTCAGTTTAATTAAATTAACTGCAGTGTGTAACTATCAGCCTGGCATGCTTACTCAAGAGTTTTAAATCATTTTGGTGTATTTTCTATTACACCGTTGGTGTATTTCTTTGAAAATGGAGGAGGAAAAAATATGTTTTCAGATGCCTTGACTAGATGCTTTAATATTCAAAGCATTGCTCTGGGCCTTTCATCTCGGGACAAAAACTATCCACATTTTTGACCCTACTGAAAGCATACAGGAGTCCCTAAGACTCCTTCTAAAAAGTCTTGCCATCACTGCCTCATCTTCATCCAAGCCAGTAGTAGTGCAGTGTGAGCAGGGAGTCCGGCAGCTGTCTCGCTAACACTAGTCACAGGACCAGCTCCTACAGTCCGACACACTGATCTATTGATCGGGCTGACACCATGCTATTAACAGTCGTTTGTGTAGAGCTTAATTCGTCTCGCTGGGGCGCTGCCTATCATCGTTTAAATGATTTCCCGTTGCTCTAAATGAGTCACTGTATCATCTTATTTAAGCCTTTCTGGTGCTTTAACAAATAAGCAGCGTTGGTCACAGACAGCCTTACACAGCATATCGGCTGCTTATGAAAGGCGTCCAAAGGCTGTGTGATGTCTAAAATTAGAAGCTGCGGAAAGAAATTGTGTCGTATCGGTTTTTGCTGACTTTCTATATCGATCGCAGCTCTTTTTCTGAAGGAATAATTGCGAGCTTTTAATGTCTTATTTGTTGTTGTATTTGCCTTGATGTTGAGTTTAGTGCCTGCTTCACTTGATTTTATTGATCAACCCTTGTAGTGAACCGGTATCTCCTAACAGCTGCGGTGCCACAGTGCCATCTAGTGGTAGTTAAGGGGAGATTATTTCCTCTTTTTTTTATCTTTGTCTTTATCCAAACATGACTCACCATAGTTAAAAGGTGTATATTTATAGTTTGTTTCTGACTTAAATGGGTGGGTTTAAAAATATTTTTAGACTTTTTTTAGAGATTAATTTAACTCCAACTGTAAATATGACAACGTGACACATACAAACATACTTGACCTAACGTGATGGCGCGTGTCCCGGGTGGGGGGCAGAATGTGAGCGCCAACCCGCGACCCAGCCCCCAGGACCTGGCAGGCTTCTGGGACCTGCTCCAGCTCTCCATCGAGGACATCAGCCTCAAGTTCGACGAGCTTTACCACCTCAAGTCCAACGACTGGCAGCCGGCGCCCGGCTCCGCCTCCTCCACCGCCGCCGCCGCCTCCGCCGCCGCTGCTGCCACCACATCCGCCCTCTCGTCCCCTGAGCGGAAGGTACTTCCAACCCCTGCTGCCCTGTACCCTGGCTGGGGTAGGAAAGCCGTCGAGACCGGCCTCACTCCTCCCGCCACCACCACCACCACCTCTCAACCTCCACCTCCACTGTCTCCCTCCCCTCCCCTGTTTCTCTTTCTCTCTCTCCCTCTATCTCTCTCTCCCTCTCTCCCCCACTCTTACCCCTGTTCCCCCCGCTGAGGGCGAGCCCCTGATCAGGGCCAACCCCAGCCAGACATGATGGGTCAGAGAGGCCTCGCCCCCTCTTCACATGCATGGGAAATATATTTGAAAGGGGGCCGTTGGTGTGGAATGGTTCGTCTGTTGTGGTTTGTTGAGTTGTCTTGCATGTTGCAGTAAATTGTGTTGGAATTTTACTTGAGCATGGCTAAAATCATCCAGTAGAATCCAGCCCTATCTCTTTTGTGTGTGTGTGTGTGTGTGTGTGTGTGTGTGTGTGTGTGTGTGTGTGTGTGTGTGTGTGTGTGTGTGTGTGTGTGTGTGTGTGTGTGTGTGTGTGTGTGTGTGTGTGTGTGTGTTTTGAGTGTTTGTTCGTGTGAAACCTGAATTTGTCTGCCTATTTTTATATGCCTTGATTGTTCTTTCTTGATGTTGCTATGGCAATGTCGATGCCATGTCTTGTGTGCCGTGTGTGTTCATTGTTCATGTCTCACCAATACCATTGACGTCTCCAAGAAGGCCTTTCCCATAATAAAGAATTGATGGATTTCAATTCTGCAGCCGTGTTTATTGTGTATACCGTGAATGTCACTGTTTTAATAATTCTCCCGTCGTAAATAATGCCCTTTCTTCAATGTCTTTACAAGACTGAAGGAACACTAAATGACTGTCCACGTTGCATTTCCTCGCATCACTAATTCTTTCCCCTTTTTACTCTGTTCCTCCCTCCCCTACCATCCCTCCTCCCACCCCAGGACCAGGAGACGGGCAAGAAGCCCGCTAAGGGGCGACCGGTACTGGGCCGCGAGAAGAGCGTGGACTCGTCGTCCGCCTCGTCAGTGGAGAAGCAGCGGCAGGAGGCCCGCAAGCGCCTGCTGGCCGCCAAGAAGGCTGCATCGTTCCGCCAGAACTCGGCCACCGAGAGTGCCGACAGCATAGAGATCTACGTCCCGGAGGCCCAGACCAGACTATGAGGGAACCCCCCCAGGGAGAGGGAGAAGGGTGAGGAGGAGGCCGTCATCCATGGTGATGCTCTTATCTCAGAAGTTAAGAGGATTGTCAATGTAAGTTCTTCCCGACGCCTGGAGAAGAAACCAAACGGGAAAAAAAGATGGAGAGAAAAAAAATTAACAGAAAACAAAACGCTGCAGGGATATTGAGTTTGGGGGTCTGGGGGTCCAAGTGTGTTTAAAATGTGGATACCCACACAGTTGAGTCCTGATGACTATGGGAACTCCCTAGATCTAACACCTAAATGACTGATGACTCACGTTGTTACTTGATGATGAACACTTATTGTTACTACTATTGAATATCAACGATGATGAATAGCGCTGGTATTATTATCTCTCCTAAAGAAACTCTATTAAGACTGTTTATAAATATTTTATCTTGGCCATAAGATCTACTACTAATCAGACAGGGGTCAAATATGTGTGCTTTTCTGTTTCTCCTCTTCCTGTCTTTCCAAGGCCTTGGCTATCCTGTAGCTTTGCACAACACCACCTTCTGGCCATCACATGAATTACATACACAACAGATACACTAAGCTCAGTCTACTTTGTCTACCGTGTCTTTCTTTGTTAATTTTCTCACATTTGGCACGTTTCTATGTGAAGAACCATAATTATACCTCTGCTTTGCAATATGGAACTAAATTAGTGTTCAGAATCACGAAATAGAATAATGCTAGGTTTTTTTAAAGGGTGTATCCTTTCAAAATATTTCGATCCATGGTTTAAAATACTATGGAGGATACTAGGGCAGAAGATGTAGGTATATATTGAACAAAAGCATATCCTGCTGAAAATGTGATGACCAAGCCCAGCGATCCTATCAGAATCTCTGGCTGTAGCCATGCTTGCGTGTCCTGAGATTTCCTGGCACTATGGAAATAAGCTCCTTCACACCCTCTTGGATTCCTTTTCAAGTCTTCCTTTTAAAGCATTCTTTCTTCTCTGTGTGGAGATGTATGTTTTGGTGACTTGGATATTTAGTAGCAGCACCTTTCCATCTTTTTGTGAAGCATACAATGGGTAAATGCTTCAAATCGCTTCACCTTAAGATTCATATTTCAACTGAACCATATCACTCAATCCAATGCAAAAGTGTGTTGAGATTGTTTTTCATTATATTACTTTTTATAAATGCCAACCCCTAGTGGAATATATATTGATATATCATCAATATAACAGTATTCTTATCACTCTTCAGCAAGATTATCAATTTGCAGTTAAAGTTACTTTTTTGTTATTATTTCTGCCAAACAGTTCAGTGAAAGCATGGCCTGTCTTGGTCATTGCGCTTTGCCATCATTCATTCATATAAGCTTGTTTGTGAATGGGAAAATGTCGTAAAGCCAAAGACAAATTGACATCTTAAAATCAATATCATCAACACCATTATTAACTTCAGGCTTCATTGTTAAGGGTGGGTGGGTGGGTGGGTGTGTGTGTGTGTGTGCGTGTGTGTGTGTGCGTGTGTGTGTGCGTGTGTGTGCGCGTGTGTGTGCGCGCGTGTGTGCGCGCGTGTGTGCGCGTGTGTGTGTGCGTGTGTGTGTGCGTGTGTGTGTGCGTGTGTGTGTGTGTGTGTGTGTGTGTGTGTGTGTATTCTTCATTCATGAGTTGAGGCCAACAAGGGCGTATCCCACTCTGTCCCAGGTTTGGGTGGCAGCGTTGTAGCGCGTTCTTTCCTCAAGCCCCAGCTCTCCAGTGACACTTCCCCCTCCCTCTATTTAGATGGCATTAACATATTCTAAATCTTGATTGCAGTCTCCCATCCCAAGGGGGGCTGCCGTTGTCAATGCAGCCCCAGACTAAACCTTTGTTGTTGTTTTTTGTTGTTTTGTAGCAAACACGGATTATGTCTCACACTGGACATACACTATCCCACATAAAACACAAAACAAGTTTAGAGGGTCTTGAGTATGGGTGAAACGTCTTCCTCTCCATCTCAAATGGGCCCATCCGCACAGTCTGTCAGACATCAAACTACCACTAGCCCCCAGTGTCATTGTTGGTGTTGAATAAGTGCAATGCGACCCGGTCGGCCCTACGGCTGCTCTAATGCTCTGCCTCTCACCCACTGTGATCCAGAAATGTTGGGCTGGGCTTTGAATGAGAAAGAGCCAACAACAAGCTGGCTGGCTGTTTCACTCTCTCCTGGTCAGAGCTTTCAGTTGATGGCCGGTCTTTGTGTGCTGTTGTATTTGACGGGGATGACTCACTAAGGTAAATGGCTCGGGGGTGTGAAAATCCTAGCGTCGTTAGCACCTTCAAGATCTTTTGTCCCGTTTGTCCTCTGTTGTCAGCTCCAATGGAATTCCAGAGAAAGCCATGTCTGTCTGTGTCTGACAAGTTTAACTCCAATCACTTTAGGTGAGGTGAATTATAGTTGTCTGTTTTCTTCACAAAGGCCACATCAACTGCACAATGGTGTGATTTGGGTACATTGAGTATATGAGGTTCATTTAATTTTAACCTGAGAAATAACTTCTTGTAGTTTTGTTGGTTGAAAAATGGATAATCATGGTCCATCCTTTGAATGCAAGTTGAATATGTATCATGTGTTCATTGTAAGAATGCAAACGTTTGTGTTTTTTTTGGTTTCTATCTTCTGCAAATGCATCTATTATAGTGCACACTGATCTGAACTATCACAACATGGATGACAAGCATTGCTGCTCCTAGCCTAAGAAGACTTGAGTGTGAATGTGAATGGCAGCCAAGTGACGGAGGCATATCTATTCCTTTATACAAGGATTGCATTGCAATACACACTTGTCAGCCACAGTAATGTATGGGACACACCTGGTCCACTTCCTGGAGAGGTTTATCCATGATCCAAAGGGTTCCATTGTGTGCTTGTGTTATTTTCCCAGTGGCTCATTTGAAGTTGATCATGGTCCCGTGATAGCTCCTTCCGCCTTCGTCCTTTGCTTTCTTTTGTTGGGCATTTGCTTGCGTTTAAATTGAAGATAAGTAATACTCTATGTAAAACCAATTGTGTATCATGCACATGGCAGAAACTAATGTGCACAAAAAATGTTTTGGGGTCATGTGTTCTTATGTAGGGCTCATTGATAAGGATGCAGATGTACAAATCCTAATAATGACCAATGGGATGTAAGCGTAACATTGGACAACAGAAATTCTAATTCAAATAATACAGACGAAAAGGCCCCGTGGACACTTTCATTACCCTTTACAGTTCAGTACTACCGGTCACCCTTTGGGTGTCCAAGCTTTTTTGTCAAGGGGCCCCATTGTCAACTCCCTGTCCCTATCCCCCAAGTCCTAAATTGCTTGCCTTTTATTTGTATTTAAATATATCACTTTTCACCAAAAGTGAGCAGAACCCGTTGTCTCTTTTCAGCATCCATGCAAGGTCTTGTATTTATATTTCCCCACTTCTGGTGTGTGTGCGTGTGCGTGTGCGTGTGCGTGTGCGTGTGCGTGCGTGTGTGTGTGTGTGGTCACCGAGTCTCTGTTGATTATGATAGGCAACAAGCAAAGCAACGTCAGAGACGGACGGGCACACCTAGCTGGAGAGAGTGATCTAGGTTGGAGTACAACATAATATGCTGCCTTGTAGAAAAGCCAACTAGGAAAAAAAAAAAGAAATTGAAACTACCGCCAATAATTCTGCTGACTGCCACTGGGTGGGATATGAAAACTTGGAGGCATACGAATCTATGCTCAATCAGCAGGAGATAAGATGTAGCATTACAAACCCTAGAGGAAATATTTTATAAAACAAGCACATATTTTAATGAGTAGGATTTGTTTGGTATCGATAAAGCTATATGTAGAGACTGTGTTTGCCAAGGTTTTAGGGGGTTTGGTATAAACGTGTTATGAGGTGAACATGTTGCTGAATGAGTTGTTTATATAAAAATTATAGATTTATTAAATTTGTTCTCGCTATTCTCTGTTAACATTAAACGTATATGTGCAATACTAAAGATAAGTACATGGGTTCTTTGATAATAAATACATTCTAATAATGTTATCCCATGCCTGTTACAAATCACTCTGTATATAAGAGACACAGTTTGAAAAGCTTCATCTTTTGCAATGCTAGATGTATTTATACTATTTTAAAGGGTGGTCCCATGTATAACGGTGAGAGGTCAAATTAAATAAAATGCACACAATACTTTCTCAAAAGTTTCACTTGTGGATATGTTGTTGACTCTTGGTGACTCGTTTGTTGATACTTGTGTTGTGTCTCCTTTATTTAGTAACTGGTGGATGTACTCAACATATCTCCAGGTTCCGAGGTTATTAAATAACAAAGCGACCAGTGAACTACATTTGTTTACAAACACATTCCTGCGAAGACCTAATTGTAACTGGATATTGCTTGACAATCCCTACCCGCTGAGAGGCAAGGCCCCAGCAATCATCGTGTCAGGGGTGAAGTACCCATGTCATTTATTATTAATGTTCTCAAATACTCGATCAATCCAATAGCTTTTTTCTTGGATTGCTTTTGAAAGACTGCATATTTTATCTTTCAATGTAAGGGCATTCATTTACAATTGACAATGTAATGTGGTTAAAAGGTCTCCAAATAGAAGCATGACGCAAAATAGTCCAGAGACCGTCGTCAAACTTCATAGCTCCACATGTTTGAAATGGTTTATGTGACGTTTCTATTAACGTTACGTAAAATGCCTTCCGTGTGATGCAGCCATGGTAGCAAACTACCAGATGCAGATAATCATTATTTAAATTCAATCGAATACATTGGGCAATGCTGTTGCGTAACATCAAAATTAAATGTCAGTGAAAGAAGAATAAAAAATGACAGCCCTCCACGGCTCCACGATAACTGCAGGCTACTGAATTTTGAATGAAATGGTTTGTCCATCAGTCATCGGGGACTGATGACACAGTCTGTCTGATAGAAACTGCGAGCCGTGATTGGATCACGTTCGCCTAGGAGGAGGGATTAGTTCGGCTCCGGCTGTCAAGATTGGCAAAGAGCTGGCGCTGCTGCGCGCAGGTAAAGGGAACAAGCGACAAATCAAAAAAAACATTTGTTCTGGCAGTAAGAGGAATGCAATGGAAGGACTCTTCTGTGAACCGTACATGGCATAGAATCGACCCATACGTTCACGTTTCCTAAAACGCGCGGCATCCTGAGCGCCTCGCAAGAAAATCCCCCTTCTGTGTCAACGTCTGGCGGCGGACGAGCATTGTACGAGGAACTTCGACAGCTGCGTGTTTTCAAGCAAGCCATCAACAAAGAATGAAACCGTTCAAACGAGGTAAGGGGGGGATTTCATCGTGTTTTCAGCTCTGTGTTTAAACTCGAACCCCTCGAAACTGTACTACTTGTTCGAGCCCTTTGTGTTTGGCGTGGGGTTTTAAACGGAATGTTTTTTTTTTGTTTGGAGCAAATGCAGCGTGTGTGTTTGTGTTTGAATTTGGAGGGACGGCTAACTAGCTAGTTATCTCAAGCATGGTGTCCATCTGGCGGCGCGTCAGAGAAGTGGCGTGCACGCAGCGGGAGCGTGTGCATTTCTTCGCTTTCTTTGTGCGCTTTGGCGATATTTATACACGACTCGTTTAAAAGCCCATCCAATATTTTATTTCCTAAAAAAGCTCACGTTAATCTTCGCCAATGCCTCTTACGATCAAATGTCATCCCCGCTGTTCCCTCCAGACATCACGGCTGGTTAATCAAGTCTTGGCTCGACCGTGATTCGTAACATCAAAATTCAAACTTCGTCAGTCGTGTATTCAATCTCCACTGACACGCCGTCGACTCGTATACGACGTTTTATTTTGAACCGGTACGCTGGGTTTAATCATCTACTATGTGATGCATATTCTGTGGAAATCCCCTGAAATACTTGCTCGTGTTTCATAGGATCACCGCTTTCTTTGTTACCAACGTGTTGGTATGTCGATGGAGGGACATTTTGTAAACAATGCCCCTACATAAGGTTGACTGGTTTGACAGTAGGGATCCAGTGAAACAGCCTCGCTACACTAAGCTAGCCGATGTAAATATTAGTTAGTTTTTACTTTCCCAGTGCTAGTTCCCCTGGCAGAAAACCGAAACAATCAATGGTACATTTTGTACTTTTTCACTTTGTCGGAGTTGTTCTGGTTGGTGGCTTTTTGACTGGTTTTGCATCCATCTTGCTGCATGACTGCCTTAACTGAAGCTGTCTTCTTAGTGAAACCCTGTCTGGGGGAAAATAATGGATAGATCCTAAAACTAAGACTTTAATGACCTTTTGTTAATGTCAACAAGCCTAACGAAGCAGAGTTTTAACGCATGGCCAACTTGGCTTGATTTGAGACAATCACGTCTTAAAAATGGCACAATAAATGAATAAAGTAAATTATGTAGTTTTAGCTGATTTCTTTTTATTGGCGTATTGAGGTGTATTGCATTTATTTAGACATTGATGGAAGTTAGGCTACCAATTGGATTATTCGCGCATATGTTTTACTCAGGACCGCTATAACGTCAGTCGCAGTTGATGTTCAATCTGAGGCACTGATATCCCACTACATGTTGCACTGACGTTTGTCGAAAATACTGCAATACAAATGCCCTTTCCATCTCACCAGCCTAGCCATTCAAATTCCAACATTTACCCAGCCGCACATTCCTCGATTCGTGTAAATTTGCTGCTTATACATGGGCTGTGGAAAAATATTTTTGTTTACGGAAAAGGGAATCTTGAATTTGAAACATGGTCAACTATTCTGGTAGTCAGAGCTACACTGATAGTTCTGGAGGTGAAGACGGCCCCCTTTTGCATGGTCAATGGATTCCTAGGCTACTGACCACTGTGATGTTGATATGCACACAATCTCCTTTGTGAAGACAGGCACTGCCCCAGGGGTCAGGTTTCACCAAAGCCCAGAGAAAGACATTTGCTGCATTCTAACCCCCCCCCCAATGGTATAAGGCATGCTCCATTTGAAGGGATTCCCTCCAATGGCCACTGGCCAGCCATAGTTTGAAAATGTCTCATCACAATCTATAATAAAAGCAGCTTATTTAGGACTTGGCCTTTTTGTAGATACAAAACCATACTCAAACTAATGTCAAAAACGAAAAGGATTTTAATAGTTAATTTTTTTATGCAATGGAATTCAGCTAATGTATCTATTTTTTACTTTATAGATGTATAACAGGCATATGCTACCACAATTAACTTGCACTATAAGATAATGTAATCTACAAGAATTTAGCATCTGTTTCTCCCTAGAGTTTTCTGCTATGAAAACTTTTCATTGAGCCACTTTTTACACAAATATGGTATTTGAGTAATGGGACTACGGGCCTATAAACTGACGGATGGCACTCACTCAACAGCTCTGGAAGAGGAGCGCCTCAGGGAGCACGAGCTCTCGTCGGCCATGTCGGACAGCGATGACTCCTCGCCCCTCGACCTGTCGGGCGGAGGGCTGTCGGGGAAGCGCCGTCGCCGTGGCAACCTGCCCAAAGAGGCGGTGCAGGTTCTCAGAAGTTGGCTCTACGATCATCGTTTCAACGCCTATCCCTCTGAGCAAGAGAAGCTGAGCCTCTCGAGTCAGACCAACCTGTCTGTGTTGCAGGTAAGGCCACTGGCAAAATCCCTGTTCATCCTTATCACGTCAGTGACCTAAATGCTCCAGACTGTGATGTGTTTATTCTCATGAAGTTCTTGTTTTCTGATTAATGTTTTTTTTTCTCTTCTAAAACGTACAGGTTTTTTTTAAATAAAGTTCAGAAGGCCGGGTATCATTTGCATGTTTTTACAAATTTTCAGAATATGTACAACTTTGAATTGTACTATTAGAAGGGGTGCAAGCAAGTCCTAGTCCAGATTGAGAAAGAAAATGTGTGTGTGTGGAATTCTGCAACTCCAAATAACAGGCCTCAAGTTTTTTGATCTTGACATAAATGCCTTTGTTAATTTGTGGATCCAGTCGTCAACTCGGCCTCTCTCGACACATCACAACATTTATGAAACAGGCCTGCAACAAAAGCACAATTTTTAAAGGCCTGCACAGTGGGAAATTGGGAATGGATACACTGGGGCTTTTTACTGATCATTTCTGAAATGTTACAATTTACCTTATTTTCTTCCTATTTTTGCCCCTCTTAGATCTGCAATTGGTTCATCAATGCACGCCGGCGCCTACTCCCCGACCTGCTCCGCAAGGACGGTAAAGACCCAACCCAGTTCACCATCTCCCGCCGAGTCGGCTGGAAGTCCGAAGGCCGCTCGCCGACCTCCCTGGGCGCGGCGATGTCCCCGGGGAGTCCCTCGGCCCCGGCCCAACCTCGGCCGTCCGTGATCCGTTCCGCCCCCACATTAGACCTCAGCCTTCTGGGGAACACGGCGACCGCCATCCTGACTGGCGGCGGCTACCCCGGGCGGGAAGGAGCGGTGCAGGCCCTGATGAGGCTGGACACCCAGAGTTTGCTGAAGGAGGCGGAGGAGCGGGGACTCTGCGCCACGGTCATCACCAGCACGGGGTCTGCCTCGAGCCCCCACAGCGGGCTCTTCAACACGCCTCCCCCCACGCCGCCGGAGCTGTTCCCCACCCAGGACTTCAGTGACCTGCGGCTTCTGGTGGACGCAGCCCTGCAGAGGGCAGCGGAGCAGGAGAACATGAAGCGGCTCATAGAGGGCCAGATTAGGTCCGCTGTGAAGACGGAGCCCCTGGAGGCGCCGTGCGCCATCGAGATGAGCCCCACCCCTCCGCCAGAGGACCGCCATCAAGTGATGGAAGCCTCCCGAGTGCAGAGTCTCATGGAGAAGGCCATGGTCCTGACGGTCTCCTCTCCCGTCTCTGACCCCATGAGGGCTGCAGTACCGGTGTCTGTAGTGGCAGCTCAATGTCTAGATTCTATCCATGTCTCTTCGCCATGGCAGTCTCCTCTCTCGATGGCCAAGGTCCCGTACAGCTCTGTGCAGATGTCCATAGTAGGATCCACAAGCCCTCGTCAATCTCCAATTTCGCCCGCCCACCAAGGCATCTCGATGCCAGTGTCCACTCCCGTTTCAGAACAACCTCATTCACAGAACCCCACCTCTACCCACTCTGTGGCCCCAGCTTCTGAGCCACTTACGACCTCAAACTCCAGTTTGGCTCCGGTCTCCACAACATTTACTTATAGTCCATCTGGCCCCGCAGCTCGTAGTTCACCTTCTGGTGCTGAGCAAGTGCTTCACCAAGTCTCCATCGGTTCTAGCCAGGCTTCCAGCCCAACTATGGGTCTCATTGGAGTCTCTCCTTCCTGCTCCCCCATCCCGGCCTCCAAGAAAGTCCTTAACTCGTCGTTCCACCAATCCCCATTAATCCAGGTCAGGGTTCCAAGCCCCTCACCCGGCAGAACCCTGTCCTCGCCTGCGTCTCCCGGCCACACCCCAGTGTCTGCCTCAGGCCAAGCCCCCATGCGTCCGCCCTCCTCCTCCACCCCGGCCTCCTCACCCACCCAAGCTGTTACCCCAGCCCTGGGTCAGGTTCCCCATCTCCCCACGACCTCCCAGGCCGCGCCCTACACTCTGACCAGCAGCACCCAGAGGAGTGCTGCGGCGGGGCCCAGTGTGTGGGGCGTCGTCCACGGTGACGCCAGGCAGCCCTCGCCCCACCCTGTGGTCAAGAGTGCCATCCCCACCGTGTGGAACCCGCAGCACGGGCTGCGTGCAGTGAGTGAACCAGTGAACTGAATAGGGAGACTGTTCTGTGGGTGGACGCGTGTGTGTACCTTACACAAGGACAGGGGCCCGAACTGTCAAAGACTGGCCAACGATGTATATAGGAGAATGTAACCACATCATTTGTTAGATTAAGTATTAGCTTGTAGGAGGAGAAGAACTGGATTACATTCTTGCAATCTTGGATGAAGAGAAGGGCGGTGCAAAATAGTCATGTTTTAAAGACTCTTTCCCGAGCAACATTTTTTAGCATTTTAAATAGAACTCCTGATGTAGGCATTTGCTGTTTGGTGAAAACATTTTAACGGCAGCCTTCCAAACCAACATTCCAGAAAGCAAAATGTATTCATTCAGTATGCCATTTTCCCGTTCTGTCTTCGCCCTTTCCATGTTGTTTGAGTAAAGGGTTAAAGAGCTCTAAAAACCGTTAAAAATTTAAATGGGTTTAACTGCCAGCATAGCCAGCCTCTTCAGGAGCAGTGCTGGACTGAATTGAATGTATTATGAAATAGTATTTGATAACCTGCCAGGAGGCCTTTTTTTATCATTCCCCACCAGTCTTAAAGAAGAAAAGGCAGATGTGAGTTTATTCCATGGGTCACAAAAGCATCATGCTCCACTATAGCTGTGCACTTTAGATATTGTGTTTTTCATTCGATTTTTGGGGGGGGGGGCAGGCCCAATTGTTCTGATCATTCCACCCAGCCCACCCTTCACCCTGTGAGAGCGGACGGGGAAGAGGAGACATTGATTGTACTGCAGTGGGTCTGGCTGCATGAGATGCCTCCGCTGCGCCTGTCCCCGTCTCGCTCTCTCTCCCCTCCTGCCATCCTCTGATGTCTTCCTAAGGCGGAACAGCGGCTGTCCGTTTGATCCCAGGCCTACCGATCCTCGCCCCTTACTCTCAGAAATACCCCCCCCTTTATGGAGGGCCCGGATCAGAGCGTATTCTGTGATTTCATTTTTAGCATGATGTCTTGGCAAACAGAATTCTGAAAGATGTACAAACATACATTTATATATATATATATATATATATATATATATATATATATATATATATATATGTATATGTATATGTATATATATATATATGTATGTATGAGGATGGAATGTATGTTCATGTCTCTGTTACGGAAAGTAAGAAGGTGTGTTTGAGGTTCCTCTGAACGTTTTCCTTCTTTTTGGGCACACTTATGTGTGAATGGAGGGGGGTTGCACCACATTGGTCCAGTTACAGAAATCAATGTTTTGTGGTAATGCGAGATGCCCAACGACATGATGTCATCAGGCTCTTATCTCTGCAGATGTGGAAATGAAACTCAAACCATGCTGTGAGATTTACCACCTATTCGCTCATCATTTTTATTTTTTATTTTATTGCTACTTCCATGAATTACATGTGGCATACAAATATTTCAGGCTCAATAGAAGAGATTGTATTATCGTTCCGGAATTTCCAGTTTGGTTTTTCCTGGGTTTTTGGTCAAAGTGTTTCAAACCAGTGTGTCTTCAATCATGTAAAGTGTCTTGGCAAAGCAAATGTAGCAGACGCAGCTTTAACTGAACACCTGATTGCTTTTGTTTTGTTTTCAACTTTTTTGTTCAGCGGTACTGGGAGACAAATCATGCGTTCTCGACAGTGCTCCCACTCTGTTTGTAGTGACACGGGTTCTATAGAATTGTTTATCATTGCATCTAAGGTCGTAGTTTCCATGAAACTGTCTTTTAGTAAAGAATCACTATGTATCTGAAAACTAGAGCTGTATTAACAGTTGTAAGTAAGCTGGGTTCCTATGTGAATTTACTGTAGCAACATTAAGTGAACTGTCGTTTTGGGTCTTTTCATTCCTCTGTATTTTTTTCTTTATTTTTTTTGCTTTGTGATGCCTTTTTTACTTTAAACCTCTGCATGTAGATGACAGGAACATGATCTGTAATTGATAGAATACTGCTGAGCACAATCCCCCAAGTTATTTCTTTTGTTCATTTTGACTTTCCCAAATAACGGTTCGCCCCACCCTTCCTACCGCTCAGTGGTCGCATCATGAATTATATTAAATGCATGCGAGTACATGATGGAGAGTTGTTCATAGGAGAATGTTTAATACCTCAAATTACACAGGTTATGGTCAGGCTGAGGACTTAAACAGACTTTATATATATATCTATATATTTAATACTAACTAGATAGTGATGACTCATAACACTACATCATGCCACTGTGACAACCCATTGCTGGTGATTTATACTGGAATTGGCTTATTAGAGTACTATGGATATGGCAGACGATGTTCTTTTTATATAGCTTCTATTGCCAGTTATACGATGCAAAATGACACTTTGAGGATAGACGGTGTGATAAAGCATGTAAATACGTGGTTCGATTTTCTTTTCTTTTTTTTCTTTTTTTCTGGCATGATTTAAGTAGCTTTGATACAACCAAATGAATTCTTAAAGATGTTTTCAAGTTCATTTTATGAATTGTGAACTACCATGGGCAGTATAACTGGCTACTGTGCCTTACACCTAGGATCGAGGGAACATGTCCTCTTCAACATAACTTTACTATAGTCTGTGCAATATATGCCTTAAACTCTAATTATGTCTTTTCTATGAGCATTTCAGAGAAATAAACGTCATTTTTTTGGTAAGTGTGACTTCTAGCCTCTTTAATGTCGTGTCGTTGTGCAGCATATTGACGTGCAATGTCATTTTCTGCAGACCTAATACTGATGGATTAGATATTGTGCCAGCTGAGCCAAGCAATATTTATTTTAAGGATGGGAACAATTTTTATTTCCATAGAAAAGCACAAATTGGCACTGAATTTATAACATTGACATAAAACATATTTTGATAGAATAAAGAATCTGGCAAAGGCTGATACTGATGCATTTAAGTCTTCAAATGAATCTTGACATCCTACTGTTCACGGCTGAATCCCTTCTTAATGTAGACCTACTCTCCCTCTCAGCCAAACACAATATGTGGGCATGATGCTTTAGATGAGTAACCATACACTTGGGGAAATGACACTATAGAGTGAAACATCTCTAATCATCATCCTTCAAACTTAAAAACTTGCATATTTTGTTTTTAAAGGTGACCTAAAACCAGGTGTGATTTTGAAAAGCCATTACAAGCCGTTTGAAAATCGGCCTCATCTGAAATCACAAGTGGGCATGTCCACCTAGTGCTAGATAGATCAGTCTACCAGCCTACCCAGTGGACAGTAGCAAACGTTGCTAATCTATCCGTCATGCAACTAGGTGGACATGCCCACTTGTGATGTCAGAAGAGGCAGATTTTCAAAACTGTTTGTAATGGCTAATCACACTCACACCTGGTAGGATAATGTCATCTTTAAGGTACACCAGCCTGTGGTGGAATGTCTTATGGGTTATCAGCCCACATACACATTTGGAGAGACTAAGAATAAAAAAATAAAATAGAAGTATACCCTGTATTGCTAGTAGTTAAAGCATTGTGGCCATTTCCTTTTTGGATAACCAATTTACCTATCCAGGTGAGGTGAAGAGCAAGAAGGCATAATAAGCTGTTATCGACCTGTTGAGATTTGCACATTTTAAAGTTGTGTTTTAGAACAACCTGGATTCCAAATTTAACTCAACACTCAGTTTTTTCTTTGTATCAAATGGACGTGGAACGTTTACAGTCATTGTCTCACTGCTCTACTCGTCATCTTTGTCTTTGGCGCCGTGTTTCAGTATGCGAGTGAACTCTGCGTAGTTGAAATTGCCCTTTTTGTCGATGGGCGCTTCCCTGAACAGCTCGTCCACATCCTCGTCCGTGAAGCGATCGCCCATTGTCGTCAGAAGCTCCCTGAGGTGGTCTTCATGGATCACACCTGAAATCACAGTTACCGTCCCCCTGTTAGACTCAATGCATATCATGCCCCACCCAAATCCCAATAGCTGTGGCAAAGTCAACATCAACCAAATGGATTTTTTTCCAAAACCGAAAGCTCAGCATGGTCCCTTAAAGTTCAATAGACCACGCTATGCTTTTGACAGTTGTAATGCCAACATGTGTCGATACTTTTCTTTTGCAACAGCTTTCATGCTGGCTCTATTAATGCCATGACCAACCCATTTAAACGTTATGAGGTGTTTCTATGGTCTCACCAGATCCCTCCTCGTCAAAGCATGCAAAGGCGTTGCGTATGACGTCCTCTGGGTCTGTGCCGTTGAGTCTCTCTCCGAACATGGTGAGGAACATGGTGAAGTTGATGGGTCCCGGAGCCTCGCTCATCATGCCCTCAAGGTACTCATCAGAGGGGTTTTTACCTGAGGGAAGGAGAAGCAGCAGGAGATACCAGCTCAAAATTGTTCTGTTCAGGTGGCGGTTCTACCACTGGCTTTATTATTACAAGTGTCACAATGCTATACAACCCTTATCCCAGCGACTTCTTCCCAGAGCCAAACGAGGTCAGTGGTATTGGATGGAGAGTGATGTGGAGGACCCATACCCAGAGAGGCCAGCATGTCGTGGAGGTCCTCCTTGTCGATGAAGCCATCCCTGTTCTGGTCAATCATGTTGAAGGCCTCCTTGAACTCCTGGATCTGGGACTGGTCAAACATGGCAAACACGTTGGACGTGGCCCTCTGGGGGCGTTTCTTGGTGGTCTTGCTCTTGGTGCGCTTGCTTGACATGATGGCGGCTGGAGGAGTGCCTGTGGAAGGACCAAAGTAGGTAGGGTGTATTATGCAACTGCACGTAAATGGTCTGCTTAGAATTTATATAATCCTGCACAGTTTCAGATTTGATATCATAGAGCGAGAGCAGGGTTCGCTCACAATTGCCTTCCCCCTCAGCGGTTGTATTGCTTATATTGACTCGGAAAATGGCAGCAGAGGCAGGCAGAATTAAACCTGTCAGTCCCGTTTATTTATATGCACGGTTGACATGTTTGCGTCTGTCAGCCTCTGTGTGTGCGTGTGTGTGTGTGGGCGTGCTCGGTGATATCGTCATGTCTGATGCACGGTATCAGCCGTCTGGTTAGCTTAGAAACGAGCAGGTGAGATGCCAGATGAGTCAAACACCTCAGACCTCAGAAAGCCAAGGTGAGAAATGACATCATGCAGAAAGAGGCAACAACATTTTAAAAATGTTATGTGCCACAGAACCACTGAAAAAAACACAGCTTTAAAATGTCAATGTTAATTGTACATTGTGATCCTCTATTTGTGCTCATTTAAGGGAAAACGGCACGGTAAATTGTGCATCGCGTTTCCTAATCTACATGCGGTCTGACTCACTGCATAATAATCTGTTTGATTAACAATTCTCAGGAAATGGTATCAAGGCTGTTTTAAAGTCCATTTTACATTGTTCAGTCACACAAAACAGCTCCGTCCAAGTAGACTGTTGTATGAAATTCTCGTTAATATGACACGCTTGGTACTGTAGCAAGAGAATGTATCAGTGGTTCTATTGTACTTGCAAAAGGCCATAACCAGTGACTTATCGCAGAACATACAATCCTGCTAGATAAGTAAGAAAATACTTCATGAATGACAAGATAACAGCTGATTATCTACTACTTTACATATAAAGTATAACATCACATTGAATTACACTACCTACATCTGAATAGGTAGTTACACTTACAATGTGATTAGTTTCTAATAAGTAAGAGTTATTTCAAAGCACCTTTGTTGTGAGGTAATGGGCTTTTCTGGACAGAGTCATGACATAGTACACTTGAAAAGTTACATTGTCCCTCTATAACTATGTGCTTCAAGTCAATTTGATTATTTATTATTTCACTGCATCCTGTTCCTCCTTTCCGATCAAAAGATAGAAAGATTTGAAAGGTTTCTGAGCTGCTATCCAAATTCCCACCCATTATCCTAGATGCTATGAACCACAGCGAAAGCACTCAACCACCCTTTTACGCTGTTTTCAGGAACAGTGGAATGTTAAATTATTTTCTTTTCTCTCAACCACCCTGTTGGTTGAGGCCACTAATGAGCCATTAAGCTGAACATGCCGTGGCTTGGTTTAATGCTAGCAAATTAGGTTTTTAAGTGGTAATTTGGTTGAAGTGACTAAAGTAAGCATTCTTTGCTGTCAAGGTATTGGAATTTGGGAATCTGGCCCTTATCTGTATCTTTTCTCCGGAGAGAGAAGATTGCAGTCTGCTAAGAAGGGCTGATTAGTAAATTTATCAAGATATCAGATGAGTAGGTTTACCTTAACATGTACAGCATTTGTAAAACCCTGTGAACAGGTTCAGGATTCTAATATTTCACAGCTTGGGCTATGAAATTTTAAGAAAAAATACCAACTCATGGACCAATTGGATATCTCTTACTTATATTTAAATTCATATCTAAATACAGGCTGATGTACAACATTTTGATCCCACTAATGCAAGCATATTTTGTGTCTTGAATTGAAATGTGCTTTTCCCTCGCTATCTTTCGTTGTGACACAGCCCCACGGTTAAGACACACATACGACACACTCCATGAAATCAACAAGCAGTCAATCTTCAACCTAACCTACGACCTGAGGTCACTAGTGTTAACAGGGACTTCTGACTAAGGGGCCAACAGCCAGGAATTCTAGATGCAAACAAAGTCACGCTGCATGCGAGCCCTCTCACCATCTATAAAAAGAGTATCCTGACAGCTGCTCTGTGTGTGTCCCTGTCTCTACGTAGGCTTGTATGTGTCTTGGTCAGTAAACTAGACTAATAGAGGGAAAGGAATCAAAATGGGTCAGGGGTGTAGTGAAATTCCTTTGTAAAATCCTTCATAATTACTTAATTAACACAAAAAAACACACACACACACACACACACACACACACACACACACACACACACACACACACACACACACACACACACACACACACACACACACACAAACAGGTTGATGATGACCTCCATCAAAAGATGATCCCATATATCAGCATCAACCCTCTCACACTAAGGTCCTCTCAGTAGTTCTCTGTAGCTTTACATCCCCTTCAGGACCATCTCTATTCTGACAGTGAACCACAAACACTGTACCACTACGACCAGATATTCAGAAATCTTAAACGGCCCGGACCCTGTTGTTGATCTTCAATCATAATATAAAGACAACAAAGAGGTAGACGTGGAGATCTGTCTCACCTTGACTTCAGGAAATGATTTATCAGAGTCTGTCGGCCCCCTTCAGTCTCAGTCTGACACAGCGGTGGTAAGGGAAACAGGCAGAGCTCCTGAAGAGTTTGTTTAAAGCAGCACACTCCTTGTCCGCCCCTCCCCCTTCTGCACCAGCCAATGGCGTGGTCAGGCCATCCCAAACAGAGGCGTCCCAGTTCGGGCCATTTCTCCATACATGGGAAAAGAATGCACAAGCTCCAGCTTGCTAATGCAACAAGCTCGACTAGAGGATGTTTGGGAACATGGTTGAAATGACAGGAACTACGATACGGCTGCCTTATTTAGAAGGAGAAAAAAAGGAGGCTGCCTGTGGTGGTGGTGTAGGAGGGGTATCTGGAAAGACTGCAGAGAGTGAAGAGAATGGTGGAGCTTTACGAACCATACACTCTATTGTTTGTTAGGTCCAAGCCCTGCAGGTCTCCTTAAATAGGCAGGCCACCACTAAACCCCAGCACACCATGGGATGGTTTGTGTCATGTCAGGGTTGGAACATCTGTTTGGGTTACTCTATCTTTCCCCCAACATGCATCTAAAGTATCTGGTGGACTCTTGCATGCTTTTGAGTCAACCTATAGTTGTTTCAAACATTAAGCATAGTAGGGCCTACCCTATAACTGTTTTAGGTTTGCCTTGAGAATGATGTTTTCAGGGTACCTCATCATGGTTTTCCCTGTTATGGGCCTCCGCCCTCCAGTCATCCATATGTTTGTGGTTGTGGCGGTTTTTTTTATGTAAATCGTTAATCTACTCAATAAAGCACTGCATTTTTGGTGCTGCACTCGGTGTGTAATTGGTATTAGACTAATTTAACTATCATGACTTGTTTAATGATTAAACACAATAAAAACTGTTTTTTTTGTTTTCAATTATAATTTTTAATGATAAATTATAGATAGTAACAGATCATACATATACAAATACGATACAGTTTATGCAAAACAGTCAAAAAGGTTTGCTGTTAGAACACAGAAACAAATCTATAGCAGACACATCAAACAATGCTAATTAAAAATTTAATAAAATATGACAGTGATAACAAAGGTCAGAAACTTGTATAATGCTTCTGTTGAATTAAGTTCAACAAAGTGGGTAAATAACGCTGTGGAGAACACTCTTCTAAACACACTCTTCTTATATTGGGGCCTTGCACATGGGCGCCCTCTGCTGGTCAATACCAGGTGTTGTGTGCTGATGGTAAGCTACTGCTTGGACAGCAGGTTACATTGCTGAAAAAGTAGGCTTGTAGCATACATCTTGCCGCTTATATCATGCTTTGGTAATCGGTTCTTGGCGAAAGTTATTGATATGTATTTATATGGTCAGGGATGTATTTCTTGTGTATTTATGCAGGACAAATAATGGAATGACATCGCATTTTTACTTTTTTTTTTCTATGTGCAAAAACGTGTTCAAGTTAGAATGTACAAATATATATTTTCAGAAACCGGATTGGTGCTTAAAGCTGTACACGGTAACATTTTAGTTTTGAAGTTGTGACAGTGATAACAGAGGTCAGAGGTTATGCATAACACGTTTTGATGGCAAAATAAACACAAGAGGCGGGATTTTATCATTGTCTGTCTGATGGTTGGCTTTTCCAATGATTGATGGAATCCGTCTTTCATGAGCATGTAGGTTTAGGGAGTTTTCTGAATTGTAGCGTTACACCGGTCTACCGCAACGACACTTCCGGTCTTTTTATTCCAATGAGCTGTCTACGCCAGTTAACAGTCCAAAGGGCGAGAAGAATACGATGCAAAGAAAAGTAACAACCACACAGTATCGTAGATGTCAAATGGTCGTTTTGAAGAATGATTTAACAATAGCCGAAACATGTAACGGAAATAAGAGGGATAATGCTTTATCAAAAGTCCCGCCCTCTCTCTGGCCTCTCCCCGCCATGCAACTGTAAATCCCGCCATCTCCTTCTATCGCCGATAACGCTCATCTGGAGTATCTCTTCCCAGGCGTCCCTTCGTGAGACGAGAACGCCTGGGAAGTAGGTTATTGGTCCTCCCAGTAACCGCACACATACAAGGAAGTGTTTTGGATTCAGGTTAATCTTCTATACATCTCAAAGGCTGCATAAAAGGTAAGAAAGTTAAAATATTTAAATGAATATTGACAACAGTATCATACAGCCCACACTACAAAGAAACAAGTGGGAGACCCTGTATTTTCTTGTGTCTTGAAGGTGAACGTGTACAATACTTCGTGGCGTTCTTTAGAGGGGAACTCAAAGTACTGTTTTCAAATGCGTGCTGTCTCTCAAAACGGGCTGAAGATATTATCAACATTAACGCTTTCTTTAGTTTTCAAATCGATCAATGCTCGTCCCGCGGCCGATCGGGTTTGCAGTCCGTACAGTATTTATAATGTTTATTTTGACAGTTCGCTGTCAAAAGACAAAAAGGAATATTGCCTTGGAGTCTAACAATTGCATTTCGGGAATATCGTGTGAAGTCATGGAAACAATTCGGTTTAACTTGAGCCAAACCTCCCCCCAAACAAAAAAAACATAAAACTAAAAATACTTTATTCCGACGCTGACCAAGCCTTTAGCAAAGCCGTTGAAATACTTGCACCATAATGTTCCACACTTGCATAGTGTTGCCACTGTTTGACAAAAAAACACAATGGTTAACCTAGCCAATCGCCAAACGTATTCGTCATCAGAATACAGAAGTGAGTAAAACATAAACTTAAAATAAAATGTATAAATAAATGAAGCGGTACGTGTCACGGGTTAGGGCTGTGTAACTTACCTTGTTCTGTTATGATTGCCTACAGGTAGCATTGCCACGGAATTAGGCTCATTACAAAAGTCTATTTGCATCAGTTTTCCTAATGGTGACATGACTGAGCTTGTGCCCATCGAGAGGGCCTATAGTTTCCGAAGAGACCCTCCATCCCAGTTCCCAGGGGGTCGAGCCCAAAATGTGTGTGTGGATCATCTATTCACTGTGTTCATGCGGGTGCGCGTTTGTTCCAAGCCCATGTGAATAGAATGGCCGACCCTTTCAGAAACTGCTGCTCTGGCTGTCATGTGCAGTGTGATTTTTGGACGTGTGAATTAGTTATGTGAGGGCTGGTGTGTTAATGGAGTGCAGGTTGGTGGGGAGTATAAGTGATAAAGATAATCTTAACATGTAAGTGATAGTGATTATACTTCGTTGTATACCCATTGTTGTACATATTACCTACCAACTTGTTATGGACTGGATTATTCTGTCCACATTGATGATCACTAACCAAATGGGAAGAATAGTTAGCCAACCTCACAGGAGTCTGACATTTTAAAGCTAAAAAAAGTAATGTCCTGTAGCAAAATGTAGACAAGTATCTCAGTGGAGTGTAAAAGATGGGGGTATGTTAGGTCAAATCGGTGTCACAAAGGATTCTGGGAGATGAAGGCGGTTGAGACATCTTATGGCCGAAAGGGGCTCGAGGGGACAAGGCCTGGTTGGGCAGAGACACCTGCGTACTTCGCTTTGGGTAAGACTGCTGGTGATGTGAGACATTTGATAGCTTGATCTTTGACTTTTGTGTTGTGGGGCTGCTTTAGGACATGCTTCCAAATCTCAGCGTATAATATGTTTAGTAATTACTAATGAATGTTCCGCTTCTGTGTACAAACAATGTGCAACCTTTTCAATGGCAAGGACGTAACTATCGTGAAGGTTACACTATTGAGATGGCTACAAAATAGTTTCATAATAAATACTTGAATACATCTTACTTGAATACAAAGTACAATATACGATGGACATTGATGTCCACGATTTTAAGTCTATCAATAAATAAATATCTTCACATAGTTTGTGAAACGCTTCACAAAGTGCAAACGTGTCTGTGTGATGATGTCATCAAACACACTCCTCCAGTGTGGGATACCATGGACCACACGGAAAAGTCTTGGCTCCAGGACGCTCATGGTGGGACATGCTGATTCTTGTTTGAAATAAACAAGCAGGTCCTGTCCTGATTATATCCACTTAGATTTGAAGAATTTCTGTTTTCTTTGTCCTCAGGTCTAGAATAGGAACAGGTCTAGCATAGGAGCTATTATCTATTTTCATACTTGGTGTTCGCTGTATAATCTTTCAGCCCTATGTGGCATTAAAATGACAAAGACCGGAACAAAGGAGATTGCACAGTAACGGCCCGCATTGATGTTGTAATGACGATATTTCAGCAGTCCCATGACTCACTTAGGTTTCGCACAGTATACCTTAAGTCCACATTCTCACAAGACCCCAATCCAAAGGTCAGATTTAGCATTTATAAAAGTGCAAAACTTATCTTAGTTTAGAGTCATTGTGTGAGTACATCAGAGTGAGCAGTCGGACCTTCTATATTGGAACAGGAAATAAACAAAAATACTTTTTATCAATATAGTCTCTGTTTCTAGGTAAGACGTTAGCATCGTATAGAAGACGCTTTTCTGAAGACATTTCCGACCAGTATGATGTTGACAATGGACATGAGTTAGACTAGGCCTGACCTAACCGATCTGATGGTAACCCAAGTCTCAGACCATGAACCTGGTGGGCCAGCTGGCGGAGACGGTGTTCGTGACGGTGAAGGAGCTCTACCGAGGCCTTAACCCCGCCACGCTGACTGGGGGCATCGATGTCATCGTCGTGCGCCAACCCGACGGCTCGTACCAGTGCTCCCCTTTCCACGTGCGCTTCGGCAAACTGGGCGTGCTGCGTTCAAAGGAGAAAGTGGTAGGTCTCCCTCTGCTTGGCCTGGTAGCTCACTGTGATTTATTTTCATGTCCACAGAAGGTAGGATTGTTTAAACTTTAGTGGCTACGAAGGTGTTCAACCTCCAGCTGCATGGTACTTTGAGCGATCTCAATTGCCAACTACCTACCTAGTATGCTTGAGCAAGATGACTAACCCCTCTCTGCTCCTTAATGACCTGTTTCTGAAGTCAATGCAAGTCTTGCGTTTGAACGTGTGTGTCCTACATGTCTAAATAGTAACGTAGTCCCAGATTTCTTCCACTAAGTACGTCCTCTCTCGATGCTGTTTGGTGTGGCCAGGTGGACATTGAGATCAATGGAGAGCCAGTTAACCTTCACATGAAACTAGGGGACAATGGAGAGGCATTCTTCGTGGAGGAAAATGAGGACATGGAGGTAGGCTGATGACCCCATACTTAAAACGTTTTTTTTTTTACAAATTATGCGCTGACATTTCCCCAAACCAATTGTGACAATACATTTACCCCCCCCATCACTTGTGCATCAGTTCATAGTGCCGGCCCACCTTTGCACCTCCCCGATCCCCATGGAGCTCCCTGAGCTAGGGGGGGAGGAGAACGGCGAGGTGGCCCCCGTCGGCGGCGGGGCACAGCCGCCCCGCAGGAAGAAGAGACGTCGGAAACGCTTCCGCTCCGACTCCCACCTGAGAGAGGAGGGCGGCTCCTCCTCAGAAGAGCGGGAGAGGGAGCTGAACGAGCAGGAGAGCCCTGCCAAGGAGCAGTATGTCAGTCAACTGCAACTCAGGTCGGTCATCAAGGCTACTTTTGACTGGTTATGGACAAATCTTTTATACAAAGACAAATATGCTACAATGACACAGCCAAAGATAAAAAGGATCCGTGCTCGTTAGAATGCGTACAGCATTGGAAGCACCTAGCGTCGAAAACATTGCGACATTGGAACATTAAAGAACACCGCAATGTGGTGCTCAGTGGCTGAGCACCACTTTCCTGTCAGACATTGACGAGAGATTGTGTTGTTGTTGTTCCAGTACCTCAGTACTGTGGTTTAAAGGCTATATAAAATGTTCTATGCATGCTTTTTCATGATGGTTTGACGCTAAACTCAAGCCAGTGATGTTGACCGATCAAATGAATTTGTCGCGTGTGTCTTCCAGTAAGTCCATCTATTTCTCGATATCCGAGGAGCCAGGATCCACGCAGACCCGAGAGGTTCACCCCCACTCAGAAGGAGAGTGTTCCCCCCCTGAATGGTGAGCAATGTTTTCCTGTTAGATGTTGTAGTTCCTGCTGTCACACTTGCGAACCAGGAGGCAAGCGCTTTTGACTGCAACCATTTGAATTACGATTCTAGTCCTTCGTAAAAAAAAACAAAAAACATTTTTAGCATCTTCTCTCCCTGATATATAATTTCTCTCCTCTCCTCTCATCTCCTCTCATCTCCAACAGTGTGTTTTACAGTCGCTCGTCCTCTCCTAAGAGTGACTCTGAGCTTGTGGTGAAACCCCAGGAGTCTTCTGGCCCTCAGATGCAGTGGAACTGGGGTGGCTTCCCCAAGGTCCGTCAGTCAGAGAGAATTCTTGCGGAGTCGCATCGCGTTTTCACTTTAGGCCACTCCAATTTCCGCACAATCGAGAGGCAGGATTCCTTCGACGACGACGACGACGACGACGTCCAAACCACCATTCGCTGTAGCCGGGCTGGAAGTGTGACTGTGGTGAGGCCGCTAGCCAGGACTATGTCCCTAGACCTAGATCTCTTTTCCCCACATTCGTCCATGCCAACACTGGATATAACCCCTCTTATAACCCACTCCACCCCTAATGGACTGCATGACACTCCAGCCTCGTTAGCCCCGGTTAGCATGGACACTCCTGTGGAACAACTCGGTAACAACTCATTAACCCAGACGGACAGCTGTGAGGCAGAGAAGACGTTAGCGGAGGGATGCCCATCCGATGCAGAGCAAGAGGACCAAAGAACCTCCTCGATTGAGTCGACAGAATCTTCTGAACTCGCCCGGCCTGAAAACGGCCAATCCAAAGATGAAACCACAACCGTTGCGGTGTGTGAGATCCCTCCGACTGGTAGCATTGGCTCTGTAAGACAGAACTGTCCAGAGAGAAAGTCTTGCACTGCCGTCACGGACACACTAGCCAGCGACGAAATTATCAACACATCCACTGGCAGGTCTATATCTGTCACAGCCCAAAACAGTAGGGTAGAGTTATTGGGTAGCACAGACATTTTAGTGCAGCACAGCGCCATGGTTGAGCCCAGCGAAATGGGTGCCATGATTACTATTTCTGGTGGCAATGACGACTGTACGGAGGCACATGAAGAGGGTGCGTCAACTTTGACCGACAGAGAAGCAGAAGGCCTCCTATTAACAAATCAAACGGCAGAAATTCCTCAAGATTCCACCAAAGCAGATAAACAGGACAGGAAAAAAGGTAAAACGCTTTTCCAGCGTAATCAAACATACTAGGAATTAGCTGAAGACAATCGCTGATTGGTGGCATCCCTGTTGGATTTCTCAACAGGTAAACGCAGTCAACACCTGGGACCAACAGGCATCTACCTGGATGATCTGACCACGCTGGAGCCTGAAGTAGCTGCACTATACTTCCCCAAAAGGTAACTTATTTTGGTTGGCAAAGACTGCATTAATATGAGGGGCTTCGGTAGGAGATCGAAAGGATCTCCTGAGATATTTGCATATTGTCTAAAACCGTTGATCCTATGGACTGCTTTATGATAAGGGTAACGGGTCACAAATACTAAAAGATGTGTAACTCACTCTAAACTTGGCCGACATTAGGAAAATTAACCCAGTTTTCATGTCAGCTCATGAATAAAGTAAAAATCATTAAAAAATGTGAGGTCTGCTCTTCCTCCAGCGAAATGGAGGCAACATCCCGCTCTGGGGCCGACCAGGGTTCCACCTCGGGGACCCAGTCCCCCCAGTCGGTGGGCAGCGGGGCCATGGACAGCGGCGCAGAGTACCTGTCGGACTCCACCACGGATCCCATGGACGTCAGCATGTCCCTCTGTGGCTGCGTGGGAGACACCAGCAGCATCAGCCAAGGTGTGTAGCAGACATGATGGTGTAAGGATGTGTGTGAGGCGTATAGGATTGCTGTGAGGTTTAATACCATTTGTGTTGTGTTCTGCTTCCTTGTGTCGCCCATCTGTACAGAAAAGTTTAAAGAGCATATTGTGACCTTCAAAGACTTCTTAAAAAACCCAGGGATCATTGAGGACCCCAACCTGGTGATCTGCATCAACTCTCAGTAAGATGCAGCCAATAATTAAGAACATATTAAATATATATTGTCAGTCGATGACGATAACTATAACTGCTTTTCATGGCTATTACCGATAAGATGACCGATATCACTCATCACTCATAATTGTAAACCAAGCTCTATAATGGGGAAAAGCTGGTAAAAAAGCGCTTGGTCAGTTGAGCTCGATGTGTTTGTGACACACTCAATCATTATGTTGGCACGACAACAGCATGCATCACTTGTGAAGCCCTATGGTTAAGCCAGCTGAGGCAATATTGGCTTCCAATTATCGGCTCCAATAATCAGCTATAATTTATTTATCGGATTAATACATAATAATTATTGGCAAATAATTGATCTTTGTTTCCTTCAAATCAATCCATAGCTTCTCACACCGATGTTTTTCTCTATGTTCCAGGTACTATAACTGGGCCGTAGCAGCTCCAATGATTTTGTCAAAGCAAGCCTTCCAGAAGAATCTTCCAAAGGTATACCATATATTTAGTATGCAAAATAAAGGTGTGTGTCTTCGGAATCTTTTTGGCTGCCTTGAAGCTCTGCGTTAACCAAGTCAACTAGGGCCAATGAGTCGATCCGAAAGCCAAAGGCAGCGAATTTAAGCAGTAAAAAGCAGTAATATTCAAAGCTAAAAATTATGTATTTTGGTCAGTCTTATTTATATAGTTCAATATTTGTAATATACATGAAACAATAGCACTAGGAAAGATGCCCTTGGTTCGGATGAACCGAGATACTAAGTTGTGTGTGTGTGTGTGTGTGTGTGTGTGTGTGTGTGTGTGTGTGTGTGTGTGTGTGTGTGTGTGTGTGTGTGTGTGTGTGTGTGTGTGTGTGTGTGTGTGTGTGTGTTACAGAGTGCTGTGGACCGGCTAGTGAAGGACAAGATGCCAAAGAAGTCTGGGCGCTGGTGGTTCTCCTGGAGGAGACGGGACATGGACAACAACCAGGTGACCAAAGCTTAGAACTCTCTCTCCCTGTCATCACGTACATACTCTGATACACCTCAATGAAATGAATGTATGTTTTTTTTGGATGTAACAATAGAAAAGTGTTCATCAATATTGAAATGTATATATTATTAGAAATGATCTTCGGGGGATTCAGGTCCAAGTAGTTCTGAACGTTAAGCCTTTGTATGATCCTGTTTTGAATAAGGTTCTAATACTTTGGCTGTTTTTCTGCTTTGTTACCTTTTCAGCCAAAGCCCTCAACGCAGGAACAAGAGGTGTCCCTCTCTGCCTCCCCAACAATAAAGTAGGTTGACCTTATGATGATGACCATAATTCTAAACCTAAAACTGCTAAGACTTTAGATATGTTGACAATATCGCATTGTGGTCCACTTTGACGGCAATAGCGCAAGAGATGGCGGCGTCATTACAAAGCGTCCTGGCGTCATGCCTCCTGGCAGGAGGTTCTGTTGAAGTTTGATGTCACGTGTGCAGACAGAAGTCAACATTGAACAGGGAGTGAGGCTGTTGTTGTGCTGGTTATCTTAATATCAAGGTCAAGCTGCTTCCTGAACATAGAACTGTTGAGTCAGTCAGTTCCTGTTAGGCACTTTATCAGCCGTTATTCGGATTGCTACCCCGATTGTGTACATTTGACATACATTACGTTGGGCCTCACAAATTCTTTGAAATTCATAAAAAAGATGGACAGTGAAGGCAGACACATAAAACATGCATTCATAAATTATTTCAGAACTTAAAAACTTCACAAATACACATTTGGATGTGGAATCTGCTCTAATTCAACTCCAGTCACTCCAGATTAAGACTAGCCTGACCAGCGATATTTAAATAAATAAATAATATTCCAACCCTTATCTCCATAGGGCAACCCTGGATGACATGTTCAGTGACGAGGAGGCGGGGCTTGGTCGACAAGCCGTCATGCCAACAGACAGCCAATCATCGGACAGCATGAGCACCTGCCAGTGTATCAGCCAGATGTACAAGAAGTCCCTACGCCTCACCTCTGAGCAAATAGTATGAGCTACACACAAGAGACACACAGCGTGACCATCCAGCCCATTCTAATCCTCTCTGTACGTTTGCATGAACCCAGACGAGGTTTGAATACACGCTTTGCATGAGATTGTTGTTGGTCCACTTTAAACCCTTCCACAGCAGCTTAACCTTCAGAACTTTGCCTCTGTGTATTCAGGAGCGTTTAAATTTGCGGGACGGGGCCAACCAGGTAGTGTTCAGCGTGACCACCCAATACCAGGGCACCTGTCGCTGTGAGGCCGCCATCTACCTGTGGAACTGGGACGACCGCGTCATCATCTCCGACATCGACGGAACCATCACCAAGTAAAAATAGAAACCTGTGGTGTGTGTGTGTGTGTGTGTGTGTGTGTGTGTGTGTGTGTGTGTGTGTGTGTGTGTGTGTGTGTGTGTGTGTGTGTGTGTGTGTGTGTGTGTGTGTGTGTGTGTGTGTGTGTGTGTGTGTGTGTGTGTGGTATACAGTAGATGTTTATATGTACATGCTCACATTGTCATGACATCCCCGTCCCTCTCCTATAGGTCTGATGCACTCGGCCACATCCTGCCTCAGTTTGGTAAAGACTGGACACACCAAGGCATCGCCAAACTATACCACAAAATACACAAGTATGTTACGTACAATGTAATAAATAAAAAACTTGTACCAAATGGAATATAAAAAATATATATTTGATAAATGATATTATCTATAAAATATTAGTTCTACAAGCAATGTAACAAATATTTTTGTAAATATTGTTATTAAAGTGATGTTTCTGTTTTTCCCCTCATAGAAATGGCTATAAGTTCCTGTACTGTTCCGCCCGTGCCATCGGTATGGCTGCTATCACCAAGGACTACCTGCGGTGGGTCAACGACAAAGGAACGGTTCTTCCTAAAGGCCCCGTCCTGCTAGCTCCCAGCAGTCTCTTCTCAGCGCTACACAGGTAAGTCCTACACTAGGTCGTACTCACCTGTACCAGGATTACAAAGCATCATTTAAAGTCATTGAAAGTATTAATTACAGGAAGGGTAGGCAATTTGGAAAAAGCCTGACAGAGAATAAGGCCTATTTTGAACTGAAAAAATCCCAGCCCTCCCTTTAGGCCTCCCTCCAAAGTCTCTCCCCCAAAACACGTGACTAGCTCGCTAGCTTTAGCAATAGGTGTGCCTAGCCTTGTGGAAGACTCCAGTCATGCAATGAATGCGCGGGCAGAGTGTGTGCTGTTGGTAGGTAGGTAGACAGACCATCAATTCATTCATACAGAATGAAAGGATTGGACGCTATTATTACAGGCCTGCTTCTCCCACAGATTCCTGATTTTTTCCTTTCTTTCTCATATTTGTGGAAATTGTCTGTACTTCCCAATTACAACAAAATAAATGCTTCCTCAAATGAATTGCCTACGCCACCTTAAAAGAGTAACCAAGCTAAAGTGACCCAATTTTTTTTATAAAATCATGTTTTAATGGAGCTAAGCACACAGAGCGTGAATGTATTTAGCTTGTGTCGGACTAGGAAAAAACAAAACATGTTTTGCATCTGTCCCAATGTGGCTAAGTGTTTTGGGCTTTATGTTTGCTGCTGTACATTCGAGGAGATTTTAGTGTTTGCTTACTACTTGGGAAAGGCACACAAGGTAAAATAGAATGTTATGAAAGAATAGGCTTGACTACAATCCAGAAGTAAGCCTTAGTCTAACCACTCATTGGTGAATAGGGTCTATGCTATGCAAACAAAATTACACTCCATGGACAATTTACATCTCATGAATGGATTGAATTGAAGATCTCAAGTATCTACTTAACCATGACGGGGTGTCCTGTTATTGGAAAATAATGTATAATGGGGCTGGTGATATTATGTTATTGCCTTAAATCAGCGGAAATTCAAATATTCTTTCAGCATATTGTTTTTGCGTTGTCAAGGAAACATCTAGTCGACAGTTCTATTATGCCATTGTTGTGAGGTATCAGGTGTCCCATGATTGACAAATAATACACACCCATTGAAACGACAATGGTTTGATATGAAAGTATTCAATCCATCGATTTGGTCCAGGGTTTTTGATTCAAGTATTAATTCAGGTTGCTCAAAATGACTTGGAATGTAGTTATTGTTTGTTTATTATTGTTTAACAACGTGTTCCCCATATGTGCAGAGAGGTGATTGAGAAGAAGCCTGAGGTGTTCAAGATCGCCTGTCTAACTGACATCAAAGACCTCTTCAACCCACAGCGACAGCCCTTCTATGCAGCTTTTGGTAACAGGACCAATGTAAGTGTGTGTGTGTGTGTGTGTGTGTGTGTGTGTGTGTGTGTGTGTGTGTGTGTGTGTGTGTGTGTGTGTGTGTGTGTGTGTGTGTGTGTGTGTGTGTGTGTGTGTGTGTGTGTGTGTGTGTGTGTGTGTGTGTGTGTGTCAGGGAAGATCATGAAACACTGTTGTTCATGGCCACTCACTGAATTACCCATTCATATTTGCACTCAAATGTAAACCTGCCCTCAGGGTCCTAAATCAACTCCTAGAAATGTTTGTTTATACCTGCCTGAGTGAAAGAATCTACCAACCGAGCGATTTATTTTAATATTTTAATCCTGAATTTACTTTTACCTGCCAAATTTCCTTATCTCCCTGCCATTGGTTGATTAAGAAGCCTGCCTGCACTTAATGCCACTATGTACTACCCGGTTAGCTGCCTACTACATTTTGTTGAGTTGTTATAATGTGTGCAATGACAATATGTGCAATAATGTCGAATCTCATCTAAACATTCATCATATTGCAGGATGCCTATGCCTATAAGCAAGTGGGCGTCCCCGACACCAGGATCTTCACCATCAACCCCAAAGGAGAGCTCACCCAGGAGAAGACCAAAGGAAACAAATCCTCGTAAGAAGCCCGTTGAAGAGATCGCCATATATTTACAGATTGAATCGATTTTTAAGTGTGTGTTTGTGTGTGTGTGTTTTCAGGTACAACCACCTCGGTGAGCTGGTGGAGCATTTTTTCCCCATGCTGTCTGTCCGGGGAAGCTCTGCATCCGGCTTTGAGTGTCCCGAGTTCAGTCACTTCTCCTACTGGAGAGAGCCTCTGCCTCCCCTGGACCTAGAGGCCATGCTGTGAGGGAGACGTGCCCACTCGCAGTGCTCTCACCTGGGGCTGTGTCTTCCTCTGTCCTCCCTCTATCCTAGTTTTTCTGTTGCAAGAAATATAGGGGAATCTATGTAACTTATTTGTGGATGCCGCAGAGCTGTTTATTTATATAACGATTGATATATCTTTTTAACAAACATAATGCAACCCTGCAAATGCAGGGAATTTATCATATTCACTAATGACTGTTTCATGAAAGACTGCTGTGCAATACTGTGTACCCCTGACCTTTTTTAGGATCTGTATAATGATCATAGAAATGCACAAAAAACATGTTTTTAACTGGTTTTCTTTCGATTGATGAACTGGACCTGCCCGTAGACATTCCAAAGAAATATTAAGCAAAGACAGAAATGAAAAAAGAAAAATGGTGCCTTAAGGATTTCAAATAAAGCCCTGCCCATCCTGGACAATTTTACTGTTGCTGAATTGTTCACGGTGAAAGTCTAATCAAGTGAAGGCTACACTGTAGGCTACATTAGTCTACTGCAACTGTATCTCATGTTGCTCTTCCTAAATTAAATGCAGATGAGAAGGATTGGGGATATTGTTTTAGCTAATCGTTGTATCATCATGGTTGAAAATAGAATATCCTCCCTAATATAATAAGTGAATATATTTGAAGTTTCTGAGGGGCAGAATAGTCAATGTATGGCCTACATTATAAGCTGATGCGGATGTTTCGTCCCTGTAAAAGTTAAGAAATAGTTAAACCGCATGAACGGAGGCGTAGTTGCCATTTAATCATGCTACAACATGATCGTATACAGGCTGTTATTAACGTGGCTTTCGTTTCTCTTTTGTAGGCCACGATACTATCTGAATATAGAGTGCATTACTATATCTCATGTTTTTTTATAATAAATTGACATATGTATATCTTGAATAGCTCCGACTTACACCAATAAAAATACGACAAAATGTAGTTCCCAAACAACCTCGCTGTTGACCTCGTTTCCGTATCGTACCTCCTGTGCTACAGACTAGTAGGCTACGGACGGTCTCTGCTGCGCGCCACATTCACCATGTTGACGCGAGGAAGAGCAGCGTCTGAGAGGAGCGCACCTTCACTTCGCCTTTAAACATAGCCTACTCAACTCCACAGGTTTGTTTATTCTCACAAAGTATTTCTTTCGACACTTAAATTGCTCTGTCATTTAAACATTAAAAAACGGTAAGTTACGAAAGTTGTAGGGGAAAGATCATCTGAAATTAGACTGTAAATAGGCATGCACGGTTTGATGGCAATATAACTAGAGCTATAACGTTATATGTTTAAAATAAAATGTTTACCGGTGAACTGTTGGGATATTATGTACTTTCATCTTTGGGATCGTGTTCCTTAGAAACGCGTTGCAAAACGAAACTTGAGCAAACAAACCGAACCCAGTGCGACATCGATTGAACCTTGATACGAGTAATAAAGTGTCTGACTTTAGGGCTTTCATAGCTTAGCGACTAAATGCAAATCGACTAGCTGCTTGGCTTTTACTTTTGTTTGATTATCTATAAGCCTTTGTGTGCATGTATACTACAAACCTGTCCAGGCAATTCATGACTATTGCTATTTGTTGTTTAAAGCCAGCTGTCATGTCCTGTACTGGGGAAACCATCTCTGCCAAGAACGAGAGGGAGTCTACTTGTCCCATCTGCTTGCAGCTGTTCTCTGAGCCAATGTCTCTGCCCTGTGGACATATCTACTGTCTGCCATGTTTACAGACCATGTCTGCAGGACTTGATCAAAACAACTGCCCTGAATGCCAGCAGGAGTACGGTGGAACTGATGCCTTGGTGAAGAACATGAAAATGTGCAGCATGGTTGAAGCACATAAAGCTGCTCTTGGAAGTGATGTCAATGCAAACAAATCATACTTAGACTGTGGCAAAGAAATGACCGCAACAGAACATAGAGAGGTAACATGCTATTGCTACCAAGCAACCGAACCAGCTCAGAGCCAATTAAAGGAGCCTGAGAAGCAGAATCCCCTGGAGGTCCAAGATGGCTACAGGACTGAGTTAGATTCCTCAGGGCCCCTACCCGTATCTCCTAAACAGCACCTGCCCACTCCACCTAAACCAGAAAGCAACGCATCAAAGAAAACGGAGATGGACGAACCTAAATTCCGACTGGCCTCCCAACTCACAGAGTTGACCGTCAGGTTAGACATGGCCGAGTGTGCTCTGAGGAAGGAGAAGGAACGGGAGGAGGAGGTGAGTGCCGCCAATGAGGAGCTGAGAGCGGCCGCAGCAAAACTTCTTCATGACATCCAAGCTCTGTCCCTGACCTACAGTGAGGCGGTGACCCAGTTAATCGAAGGAGAGCTGAGCCCGGGTGAGGGTAGCCTACGCACCAGGGTGAGTCAGGCTTCCCAGCTGACCGAGCAGCTGAGACACACAGTGCTCAGCGCAGAGTCCCTGTTGACCGAAGACGACAAAGCCACGTTCACCGAGGATCTGAACCTCCTGCAGCCACGCATCGTGCAGCTGATGAGCCAGCCTCAGGCGGGGGAAGAGGCGGAGCCCGGAACCGCATCGAAAAGGAACGTCTCACTCGCTTGCGCCAAGCTGGAGGCAGCAAACGCTGATTTCAAGGCGGGCACGGGAGACATTCACCGCGCGCTCCGGAACCTTCTCAACCCGTCGGAGGTGACCTTCGACCCGGACACCGCCCACCCCAACCTGGTGCTGTCGGGTGACATGAAGACGGTGACCTACGGTGCCACCAAGCAGGCCTATCCGACCTCTCCGGAGAGGTTCACCAGCTTCCTCCAGGTGCTCAGCAGCCAGAGCTTCTCCGGTGGGGAGCACTGCTGGCGGGTGGAGCTTGAAGGCGCCCCGTGGGCCATCGGCGTATGCTACAGCGGGCAGCTGGCCCGCAGCGGGCTGCCCAGCGCACTGGAGAGCAGCCGCAGCTCCTGGTGTCTGATGTGGTCCGAGAACCGCCTGAGGGCTTTCGAGCGGGGTCACGATGTGCCGCTGAAGTTAACCACACTGTCACGGACTCTGGAGGTGCGGCTGAGCTTCAAGAGCCACAGCCTCAGCTTCTACAATGTCTGCCTGAGCGGGGAAAAGACACACGTGTACACCTTCAATGCTGTCCTCACAGAGCCGGTTCACGTTGCGTACAGGATGATGTCCGCACACCCCAAAGCTCGTATCACTATTGGGGAGGCGTTACTGTAAGACTTTTCTATTAAGTGCCGTCGGTAATGAAACGAGAGACACTTTATCAAATATGGTACAGAGAGAGAAAGTGTTTTTGTATATATTTGAAGGGACTACATGTAGGATTTTACCATGCATTAATCTATTAAATGGGCAATATAAGAACAGGTTGTCATTTACGTCACAACAATTGGGCCCGGAACAAGAACGGAAGAGACATGTGATGATGGCAAGCGTTGGTAATTGCAAATATTCTATAGTGCAGAAGCTTAACCTATAAATATACCTGTATAATATGCTGTGGGTCAAACAGCAATAACTTTGTTAGGTGATTTGACAAAGGTTTTGGATGACGGAACATTTTCGTAATGAGTAACTGATGCCAAGACCAAACAACCACAGATAAATGTAGGACCCCGTCATGGTTGCTTGCAACTATATTTATTGTTATACTTGTAAAATAAAAAAATCTTTATTAATCCCTGGTATTTGACATAAAATGTTACATAAAACATTCAAGAAGATTAGGAGGATTATTCTACATCTGAAGACCTGGGTTCAAACAATTTGTGGGGTTAGTCTGCATTTACAATGATTGAATGATATATACATTTCAACCATTACTATAGCAAATGAGTGGAGTTGTGTTCCAAGATGTGGAGATCTGAAAATTTTCTGATTTTCTTAGTGCCTTCGCTGGCCTGGTTCAGGAAGTATAGGTCAGTGAACTTTGATCGAAGGCAGACAGCAGGACGTGTCTTCTGTCACTCCGCTAAAAAAGTGTTTCATTGATCAAACCAAAATAATTGAGCTAATGATTCACACACATTGTATAAAGTTTTCCGAACAATCCAGATCCCTCGAAATGAATGTATATTTTCGACCAATCAGATCGATAGAAATGCTTCTTTCTTTCCGACCAATCAGATCGTTCGAAATAATAACTACGCTATGTAAACTACATTAATCTGCCTTTTTATCACTGTGACTTAAATATGTAAATGTAGGGAAAAGGAGAGAGAAAAGGGCTAAAATCCTATGTTTTGGACATTCTCAACAAAACTCTTTCACTTAATTAGGCCATTCAACATTTCCTTACGTCTTAAACTATGTTGCTTTATTTAAACATATTTTCACCATCATCTTGCACTACAGCAGTCGCCACTTTTTAATAGGTCCATGACGCGTATCCATGACCCTACCCACCGCCCTTTAAAAAAAGACTAACTTCCGGTCCTTGCTCTCGCGATAACTTGTGTGCCCAGCGGAGAGCGTCTCAGCTGACCAGTGGGGGAATTTGGTGAGCTAACGTAGTCGTAGAGCGTCGGCTAGTCCACAACAGAGATGTCGTTGTCAATATATTCAGTTTATTGATCGACCTCGTTGCATTTAAAATACATTTTCATAGCGCGTACTTATAGCTTATTCCGTGAATTTCCCCGTTTCCTCGACAAACTAACTTTCGATTGGGTAAGTTATATTTTGCTTCCTTAAAATTCCCTTTCGTATCTAGGTTGATGTTGGGGTTTGTAATCGGAAGGCATACAATGATTAGTCGTCAATATATGCAACTCGAAGCACTCGTGATGGAAACATCCATCTCCCCTCAGTCGATTACATTTGTATACAATTTAGCTTAACGTGTTAGAATGCTAACTATTCGTAGCTATAGCTTCCAGGCTGTTATGCCGACACAGTGTATATATATATTTCGCATTGATTTTGTGACCTCGGTAAGATGACCACTATAGAGAATAAGTTTCTAATAATGTCGCATATTGGTTCGTTGTGGTCACGCTTCCCTAATCGTCAACAAAGGCATTGTGATTTGTTTGTTTTGAGTTTGAAAAGGGGCGACCTCGTTGGAAGTGTATTTATCCTAAACAACACAAACCGATGTTGTCATATAACATGATCCGGGGTCGTACAAGGCAAAAGTATTGTCTACGACGAGAGAGGAACGATGGGCTTGCCTTCCTAACGTTGTTTGGACTTAATATTATGTAACTGCTGTTGTTTACGTGCTCGTATTGTTCCATTATCTGTCCCTCTCTCTCTGTATATGTATATGTATATGAGATGGATAGATAATCGTAGTCGTGGCCGTTGCTGTAGCAACTTCTAATAGTTGGCATATTACTGTATTTACCTTATCCTGCTAGGCCTCGACATCATGCTGGACGTAGTGAGATTTGCGCAATATAATGGCAGCACTACACCTTCGCCTTTGGAGAACATATCAACATTCCCGACCTGGCAGCCCGACACTGAGGCCAACATCTCTAAGCCCCACAGATGTCTTCAGGTTCTCTATGAGGACATTGGGGACTCAAGGTAAAGCGTGGTGTTGTACAAGACAATTCGACATTATGTCCCTTGTTTCATAATTTAACAGTAATATTGTACCTGTTGCTTCAAATCCAAAAGCCTCCCTCCCCCATGTTTGTCACCATACAACAAACACAACATGAAATTCAACAGCATATGTCTTATTTTCCTGTGTATGCATTTTTTGGGGGAATCCTTCTCCTAAACATTAGGGTGCGTTTCTGGGACCTGCTGTTGCTGGTGCCAAATGTGGCGTTTTTCATTTTCCTGATGTGGAAACTCCCCTCCGCCAGGGCCAAGATCCGCCTTACCTCCAGTCCCATCTTCATCACCTTTTACCTGCTGGTAGGGTGCTCTCTGGCAGAAAAATTGGATCCTATCCATTGACCTGTGATGGAATATCACTAAACAGATAATGGCCACCTACACATTTGATTCTATTCAACGGAAATTATAATTCTAGAAAGTCTCATGAACTTAAGTGCCATTCAGACAACAACACTGTTTTGGAGGGAAAAGTAGACAAGCCATGTTGAAGGATCTCCAATATAATATGAATTTGTATTAATATTCATGTTGTGGAAATTTGCTAGGCCGATTCAACTTGATACTTATTCAGTCCAATGTCACTTCTCTGACCTCAGGTTTTTGTGGTGGCGGCGGTGGGAATAACAAGGGCCATAGTATCCATGACAGTGAGCGCATCCAGCGCAGCCACTATCATAGACAAGGTACATTGACTTGCCCTTGAATGTGTGTGCTTTTTTGGTTTAAAAATGTTCGGTTTTCATCCCCCAATCATAAGGACTATAAATACCTGCATAAAGAAAGTATTGAACAGCTTAACTCTCACTTCATTAAAAACACATGACGAAACGAACAACACGTAAATGTAATAGACCGCCACTCCATTGTGTAGGGTTCGGACATAAACAGCCACTATTGCTGATAGCTCCTGCTACCTGGGCCAGTTTATTAAGCATTAAAGGAATCTTGAAGATACCACCTTGTTATCTGAAGCTCCCAGAAACTCCCATTAGTATAGCTTCTGCATGACCTCTACGGGTGTTTATGCTGAAGGGGGGAAACATGACATTCCTTGCATACCAGACAGACCCCTAAGCTGAGGACAGCACCAAGCTCGCTATTTCCTCTGTTAAGGCCACTCTGTGTTCATCCACAAGGGAACACTATGTTTAATGCCAGCATTGGGAATTAGTTTTGTGTTGTTGTCAAATTTATTAATTATGTGATATGTATGTTTGGGCCACACGTTTATGACAAACAGGATAGTTGTGATTATAACAGATTTTGTATTCAATTTAACAATTTGGCAACCAGGTTATTTATTACAGTGCCTATTGCTGAGTTGTAAAATTTTTTTTTTATGAATACAAATTGACATCAACATGCAATTAATTGTGCAGCCCCAATGTATGTGACTTATCTGTTGTTGTGTGTGGTCTGTTAGGTGCTGTGGGAGATCACTCGGTTCTTCCTGCTTGCTATTGAACTGAGCGTCATCATCCTCGGCCTCGCTTTTGGTAAGTGTGCTTCGAGTTGGCTCACATGGTTTCACTTCTCATTAAAAGTAGTAGTAGGAGCATGCACTCAATCTTAGTTCCATGAAGTCTCCTATTTATGGTTGGCTCCTCTTGACTCGTAGTGTAAATGAAAGCGTGTGATTGTCACTAAGCAGACTGTGTTTGCGTGTTACCTCTAATGCTTGTATTTATTTCTCAGGGCACCTGGAGAGCAAGTCCAGTATAAAGCGCGTGCTGGCCATCACTGCTGTCCTCGCTTTGGCCTATTCGATTACACAGGTAGCTGTCTATTATTAGAATCATTGTTATTATTGTGATAAGTCACGTGTGTTTTGGTGATGCCGAACCTGTCTGCTGAGGTTAAAACCTAATATACAGTCACCATGTGTAATCTGCGCGAGTCAGCCAGAACCAAAGATGATGTCATCACAGCCCTCGTGCAGGATACACATGGCAATTTGTTGCTTGTCGCGCACATCTGAAAAGTTTAAACTCGGTAGGCAGAGTGCGTCAACTGCCATCCACAACAATCTTATGGCAGAGCAGCGACTATAAACGGGGCTTACAGAATAATGCATTGAGAAACGCAGCCACATTAGTAGCTCTGCCAATGACAACAAGGATGTTATTCATGCTATAGGGGGTCTATCATTTGGTTGGGGTAGGTCAGATGTTCGGTTAAGCTCAACAAGGAGCAATTTTGCTACAAGCTGTTTGCGTGTGTGTATTTATTGCTGTCGCCTTGCCCTGAAGAGGGGATTCTGTGTTTAGTTTGGATGTTTTATTACAAGGGAGCCCTTCGTTCTTTAGATCAAGGAAAAGCGACGACGGTTCCCTTTTTTCTGTTCTTCTCAGGGCACCCTTGAGATTCGGTATCCAGACCATCATCTGTCTGCGGAGGATTTTAATATCTATGGCCACGGAGGGAGACACTTCTGGTTAGCCAGTTCCTGCTTCTTCTTTCTGGTCAGTAGACGTGGGCTGATGGCAAATGGAAAAAGATGAACTCATACTTTCCCCTTCATTGAAGCAGCTTCTATTACCGCATTGTTTTTTAATTTGTTTTTCTTTTAGGTGTATTCCCTGATCGTCATCTTGCCTAAAACTCCATTAAGAGAACGGCTATCACTGCCATGTAAGTTTGGAGCAGAATTACTTTTCAGCATGAGAGAGATTTTTAAAGTTAGTGTGACACAGTTTTATTAATTAGATTTTTTGTGCATTTGACCAAATCAAGATGCCTCCATAAGTTCTCCGTCAACCTTTTTTAATGATTTCAAAATCACTGATTTCCAACGATCAGTCGGTTCAACTATTTGTTCACGGCCGTTTAAACTATTTTCTTTCACAGCTAAGAAGAGTTTCTATGTGTATGCTGCCGTTCTCTCTTTGCTGAACCTCGTCCAGGGCCTGGGAAGTGCCCTGCTTTGTGCTGGGATCATAGAGGGACTATGGTTAGTACACTCTAATGTCTGCCATGAAGTTCAGAGTTGGTAGCGAGTTAAGGGTTAATAATTCAATTAATTTGTTGAAGCAAAGTGTTGTTTGTAGTCTGAAACTACATCTACATATTTAGTGTTTCTCTGATGCATGATGGAAAGTGTTTAAAAGATTGATCATGTTTTTATGGTCATGTGCGTTTGTCCCAAAAATAGTTTGATCGTTGGCTTGCAAATGTTCGTGTTTTTCTGCAGCTGTGTGGACGTCACCACCTTCCTTTACTTCTCAATCTTCGCTCCTCTCATCTACATCACGTTCCTCCGGAGATTCTTTGGGTACGTAGCGGCAGGGCATTACCCCCCTGGTATCCTTGGTTACACCAAGGATGGTTACACTCACTACCAACTCTGAACTTCATGGCAGACATAAAAGTGTACTAACCATGGTATCCATGGTTAGTACACTTTTATGTCTGCCATGAAGTTCAGAGTTGGTAGTGAGTTAAGGGTTATTAATTCCCCTGGTATCCTTGGTTACACCTTGGTATCCTTGGTTACACCAAGGGTGCCAGGGGGGAACGCTTCTCCTCCATTTGCGTTACGTTCAATCATGTGCCCTATTTAAGTATAATTATTTTTCTTCCCCTTCATCTATTGTGACTCCCACCCTCTACCTCCCTGCCCCGGTACAGCTCAGAGCCCAAGATCCTGTTCTCCTACAAGTCCCAGATGGACGAGCCCGAGGATAGCGACGTCCACCTGCCTCCCACCTCTGCCGCCGGAATGGGCCGCAAGGAGCAGCCCGACCAGGGCCTCTACTACTCCTCCACGCAGATCGACGGCTCGGGGTCCGCAACGGCAGGGGCCTACCTGGACGACGTGGTCTCCGGCAGCGTCTTCAGCATCAACCGCTGGAGGCCTATCAACGTGTAAAGAGAGTGAGAGCGAGAGAGAGAGAGAGATGGAACCGTGGATTTCCGGATTGAGGATTGTTGGTGTGTATAGAAAGCAGTCCAGCCAGGATAAGGATAAACAAAGAGGAGTTGTTTGGAGGGGACGTTGCAAGCCACTTGTGTGACTTACAGACGAATGAGAGTCCTCTTCAGTGTGTGACTGCCGGAGCAGCGTTTTTCGACCCCTACGAAGAACACTGTAGTTCTGTATGGTTCACAACTGCTACCCAATGGTCGATGGAGCATTTCATATTGGTTCATTCCCTGCCTTCATTCCAGATGTGTGTTCTCTGTTCTCTCTGTTGATCGGCCGGTCGAGGGATCTGTAGTCTGCACTGAGTCTCTGGTGAAAAGCTCTTCAGTATTAACCGTGTGTACAATTCCATCTATGGCTGACTTGAACTCTGCCTTTTTTGGGGTTCATTTCCCCCTTGTGTCAAATGGCAGTGCCTCCCACCCATTTTTTGATATTTCCTTTTTTTTTTAGCAAGGACTAATCGCTACTGCATTCCCATTGTTGTCCAAGTGTTGGACTTCTGCAAGCAGTGGTGCTGTGTTCTCTTCCTGTAGACATGTGAAAGGCTGTGCCGTGGTGTCATCTGTATCACTGTTGTAGTGGTGCTTAGGAAATGCCTGTAAAAACGCTGGCTTCTTATGTCTTTGTGAAGGAAGAACACCAGTTTTACTACCTACCAAAGCAGGAATCACTCGCTGCTGGAGGCAGCCGAGACACGAGACGCTCATCCCATAGTGTTTTTCTTGGTCCCTTGTATTTATTGCAGAGATTCACTTTGATGGCAAGTAATCATTCCCCTGTTGGAGATGGAGTTGCCTTAAGAGGTGAGATATGGCACTTAATTGCATTCAATCGTTATAGAAAATTTAATTTCACCCCAGAAGGTGTAATTATTTATAAGCCAACATCGACATTCCAATCTTGGGACATGCAATTCTATATGCCCTGTTGAAAGTAAGAGAGGTTTCTGTATTGTGGTTCTGTCTTTATTTGTGACAAACTATGTATTTGCCGGTTTGCATTTGTGTATGCAACCGGTATTCACAGATGTATGATAGATGATAGGGCTATGCTGTTTTTGTGTCCCTCACTCAGCATATAAAATTACAGTGACTATATACTGCCGTCTATAACAGCAGGATTGTATTCAGCAAATTTAATTAAATGACTTGAATAGAGCTTTATCTAAAAGAGCAGGTACTCATTTCCATATATTATCAATAGCTCATTTGGGTGATGTAACTAACATTCCAATAGAGCAAATACCATATTTTTTTCTTAATGCCTGCGAGACAGTTATCTGTGAATATTGACATAGTGCTGGAAAATATATACATTTAGACTGGAAATATGAATGTATTAAAAGCTGAACTGTGCTGTGCAATCCATCTCAGAGTGAACTGTATGCAGAATCGATGTAAATTTCTTTGTTAAATCATTGTATTTTTGCAGCAAATATTTCTTTGCAGTGTCAACATTGACTGGATTTTCAGATTTATCCATTTGATTTTGAGTGCTAAAATTATTGTCTTAAAATGTTATGCAGGTTTCAGGCTCTCCGTTTAGGCACAATGACGATGAATACGATTCGGCACCAATATGCTATAGCTACATTGTTTATAGTATGCTACTGATAATGGTGATTTTAACTGGTTGAAATTTTAAGGAGGAGCAACAGTAAAGTACGTTTTGTGAATTATGTCCAGATAAATGTATGATTAAGGTTACGGCTCCGCCTGCTGGTAACGCAAGGTATTAAAAACAACTATCTGCTTATTACGTTAAATATATATTTTTTCCTCTTCGATTCGACAATCGACTGACCGGTAGTCGACACAACCGACACGCCTGTAGTCCTAAAAAATATTTATAAATCCATTTCATATTTGCCCTCAGTAGTGTCCTACGCTGGACTACGCGACTACATCTCCCATACACCATTTGCCCACCATTGATACATAATGCAATCTAATTGGATCCGTAATATCTTTCTCAACCTATGATGTGTGTGATTACTGTTTATCCTCGAGTGACCTTTATTGGTGTATTCTACACGCCGGTAGGTCTATGTAGTGACCTAGGTCGCTTCTCCTTTTAGTGTCTCCACAATATATGTACATAGGGGCGCTCATCTTCACAGACGAAGTGAAATAGGCACAACGTCATGGGGGGCAATGGAAGCGCGTCGCGGAACGTGTCATTTGGTCTGGACGAAGAGGAGAAGGTCACAGTCATTGAAGGAGTGAAGGTAATTCACCATTGACAAAGTTCGCGGGCAAGGTATATTACAATGTCATACGAAGTGAGACTGCAGCTACAAGAGGGGTTTCTTAGATGGGCGTTTCAAAAAAGCATATCTTATTCCCCCGCGCAAACGATAATAATCATGCAATCATGTTATTAGTGAGTAGGTTCCATGTAGCTTCCTATACTTTCCTCAAGTTAATGGTTTGTCTAAACGTGTGAGCCTCCTCGGCTTACATTGACACACGGCGACATGCCATCATCTGACTCTCCGCAGACACGATGACACATGAGCCGATAATAAGGACTGTCAACAATGTAATGGTATATTGATATTCTCGCCCTACTGATATCATGTAAGTATTTATAGTGGTTTTACTGTTACTAATACAATTTGAATTATTACCCGACTAAAGTGAAAGTGCTGCTTATTACACTTACGGATAACGTCAAGAAATCCATGAGCCACAAGTATATCCTTAAAAAATAAAATAATGCATGTAATAACAATAACATCAGGATAGAGAACTGGCCTGCGTTTTTTTAACGTTACGTTGATTTGTGCTCTCTTTTCCTAAGTGCGCCGGATGTGGGAAGTAGCCCTCAGTAGCCTACGCTACGCAGTAGCCTTCTGTAAGCAATGGAAAGAACAGCATATGTGTTTTGTGTGTATTCCCCTTATTCCCCTGCGTGCCCAGCTGTCAGATGAAGTGCTGCGGCGGATGAGGGAGGCCAAAGCCTCTCAAGGCAAGGGATCACCCCCTCACGCAGACCACCAGAAGCCAGCCCCAAGTACGTACTAGTACTACCTATAGCCAGAGTTGGATGACCCCCCCCCCCCCCCCTACACCCCATATGGTGCTGCTCAACCCTATACGTTTTTAGATAAACAAAAAAATGTCTATTATAAAATGAAACATTAGACTGTTAGGTTTTTACAATCTGTATTTTGAGAATGCCTACCCAAACACAATCCTCGAGGTATCATACCCTCTTTTTTTTGTATCTGTAGCGTCCTTTAAAGGGACTCTTACCTTTGTTGCATTTTTACACTTTTTTTGGATAAGATTAAATTGGTATTAATAAGGTAATAACACTCTAAAATGCAAGACAGACCCACCAGGAGTAAAAACAAACAATTATTTTACCCTCATAATATTTAGTGAAAACTTCAACCAATAAGATTCTTCGGACCGAAGGATCTTATTGGCCGACAGACCTGTCTGTTTGCTAGATGGACATGCAGGTTTTCCGCGGTTTTCCGTCTGCTTCTTGTGGCGCATTCGGGCCCGCGTCATCAAGGCGCGTCCTCAACTAGAGGGTTTGTTTTGATTCCACGGCAGACAGTAGCGAGTAGCGACCGTAGCGACTGACGATGGCAGACCAAAGTGGTCCACGGCGTACTGAAACTGCACCATTCAGTCCAATTAGGGGACTCACCTCGGACTCAGACTCACAGAGTTACCCTCCTCTGGAGCCTCAGGAAGACCAGACTGTTGGCCACCAACTGCACCATTCAGTCCGACAAGGGGACCCGATTCGGCCTCAGAAGCCAAGTGGTCCCGCTCCCCTGGATGATTCTCAGGACCTCCAGACCGTTGGCAACCAACCGCACCACTCAGTCCGATTACGGGACCCGTTTCGGACTCAGACGCGAAGTTGTCCCGCTACTCTGGAGCTCCGGGAAGACCTCCAGACCGTTGGCACCCAACCGCACCACTCAGTCCGATTACGGGACCCATTTCGGACTCAGACGCGACGTTGTCCCGCTACTCTGGAGCTACACGAAGACCTCCAGACCGTTGGCACCCAACCGCACCACTCAGTCCGATTACGGGACCCATTTCGGACTCAGACGCGACGTTGTCCCGCTACTCTGGAGCTACACGAAGACCTCCAGACCGTTGGCACCCAACCGCACCACTCAGTCCGATTACGGGACCCATTTCGGACTCAGACGCGACGTTTCCCGCTACTCTGTTTGTAATGCTCATACACCTTTCTTATACTCAGTGGGACCACTGTCCTTCAACATGGGGCCTCAAAACGGTATCACACGAAGCCCATAAAATTACAGTGAGCCACCTGCTAAATTTCTTGTTTACTAGACCCCTGGTAGATATTATGACCCCTGGGAGTCTAAACTAAATGTATTATTATTATTATTATTATTATTAAACATAACCCATGGGAGTCTAAACATAGCCCATGGGAGTCTAGAACTTTTGTACTGTAGCGACCCTGGGACAGTTAAATAGTTTGTGTTACATTATATTTCGTTGTCCGCTATGCCAGTTGTTCTATGTGCATGTATTGTAATGTTCTTCTTGTCAATCAGCGTGGGGGCGAATCATTAGGTCAGCTGGGGGAGGGCCTTGGAAGAACAGGAGGGTGGGGGCCTGCACGCGAGTGAGACCGTGTTGGGGTTGCCGGGGTAACCGGGGTTTGTTTTGTGTCGGTTTTCTGCCGTTGGTTACAATGTTACGGGTTTCAGTGACTGGTTTTGGTTCATTAAAACTACCTTCAACTACTAATGACTCGACATCATTATGTCACCGGCGAGGTCGTTACAGTACTATAAAAAATAACGCTTAGTTTTGTACTCTAAAAAATAACGCTTAGGGGGTGGGGCATTGGAGGAAGGCGGGATGATTTGAATGTGCTGTAATTCTCAAATGCAACAAAGGTCAGAGTCCCTTTAAAACGATGCATTGTATGCATTAACTGATCAAAGGTTTATAGTGCCATTTCATTATCTATAGATTAATATCAAACTTTATTTTTTAAGGTCCTTCAGTTGCTGAAATACAAGAGGAAATGCTCAAGAAGTAAGTTCATATAAGGCATTATCTGAATGACAACTATGTTTATCCTTCACCATCGTCTCACACACAAACAAAGTTGATCACGTCTAGGTTCAGGTTCAGGTTACTTTATAGGGAAACTTGTTTCGCAGTTTAAAAGTGAGCTTCCGTTAATAGCCAGTAAACCGGAAGGTTTATTTTATATTATGCACATACAATATACAATTATATTATCCAGAAAAGATCAAATGTGTGTGTGACACACACAAAGAGGGAGGATAAAACAAAAAACAGCAGTTGATATATAAATAATCATACACATTTATTCCTCCTTATAATTTTCAACAACATTCATATAAACACCATTTGAAATAAACAATATAATGGTATATATAATTTTTTCAACCTGTTGGACGTTGGCCTAGCCAAGTTCAATGGACCTACAGTAGTGGTGCTGACCTGTTCATAATGTAACAGTCACTTTGTGGTAATATGGAGTCAAGTGGTGGAATGAATATGCAACATGCATGTATACACTGGAATGTATATGGCCTGTTAACACCAGTGGTTTATTATGTCCACTGCAGGGTATTTACTTACACACGGCCATTCATGCTATTCTAAGGTCACTCACACCATAAATCAGTGTAACTGACAAATGGCTTTCTTAAATCCCTCAGACTTGTTTGAAATACTCAGAGCAGCCCGAGAGCAAATGACAGCTATGCGAGGTTGGGCTTAATAGCCTTTTAGAAAGAACGTATACTCTTGAATAGAGCCTGTACACTATCTCTTACTGTGTGTTTGCAGTGAGTTTAGAATATATTAATATCTGGGGGGGGGGGGGACAAGGTCAAGTGTACAATAAACACATCCCGACTTTGTTTTTTAAAAGCGTTTCCTGTTTCATTTATAAAGATGTGCAATCTTTTGGAACAAATCTGGGGCAAATATTTTCTACAAATAGTTTCTACACATAGGTTGCCCTTACTGTGTCTCTGTTTTATCATTTTTGTTTTAGTATTTTATATCTTATTTCAGTTAATATAATCAGTCAACTGTGTTTCCCTGGAGGTTTGAGCAGGAACAGGCCTTGGTCCAGGAGCAGTTGGCCAGACTGGCTCAGCGGGAGAAGGAGAGGGATTCGCCGACTGCTCTTGCTGCTGTGGGAGGTAACAACGTGACCTCCGCCATGATCATGGAGCAGGGAAGAACCCACGAAGAGCTGGAAAAGGCAAAGATACTGGTGAGTCTTTCAAACAGTCACACTGGAACAAGGTATTGTAACGCTCGTCTCCACTAGAGAGATACTCTGTTAGACTGCTCTCTTCTTCGTCCTTGATAACATAGAAGCATAATGGAGGTTTCATGCAGGAGTCATGGGAAGGGAACATGGGTGATTTTGATCCAGTCCAACTCAAAATGTTTCAAATCGTCCAAGTTTAACTCTGTGGTACGTGAGGTAGACTATATCTATTTGTATGGCAAAATCTTTTCCGACCTCAAACACTGATGCTCCTGCCGCCCTCAAAATGGTCTGAGTTTCTGGGAGGTTCGGAGGTTCGGACCTTAAAGGGACAGTGTGTAATATTTTCAGTCATTTATTAACTCAAATCAACGTATTCATTCATAAATAAGTCCTCATTGGTGTAAAATTATCTCTGCCAAAAATCTCACATATCCTCCTGAGCGAAGAATAATTAATATGTAGTTACATAGGACGGGTAAGCTTCATGGAGGCTTCCGTGTTCTTCCGGTCTATGAACTGCCGAGAGGGACAAAAAGCACTACGTGGTACAGGAAATGCAAACGCGTTTTCACTCTGAGCAAGCGTGAATGATGACTGAAATACTTCACTATCTTGCTCGAGGAATAATTACTCATACATCATTATCTTTACACTAATGATTCAGTGCAGTTTGAAATTTGTTTGAAATAACGAACCTCATCATCACTCGAATGACTCGATGAGGTAGTATTGGATGTCATGACACAGCTTCTTGGCACATACTGCCCACCGTCGTTTTTGAACAAGCGAGCACTATTAGTTTGAATGCAATCAGTGTTGTTTTCGTCAGGCAAGACGAAAACGAAAATGACGTCGTCAGACCCCTTTTTTCCATGACGAAAATGAGACTAAGACGAACGTCACCAAAGCCATATAAAGACTAAAATGTGACGAAAAATGTAGACATTTTCGTCAGACGAGAACTAGACGAGACTAAATTGTTAGTGAGAGCATGTGAGCGGAGCGGAGCGTGGAGCGGGTGGTGGAGCGGAGCGGAAGAAATACGTTGGAGCGGGTTGGAGCGCAGAGCGGTTTTAAATTCAAAGGCCGGAGCGGGGATTTGACTCCGCTCTAGTCCGCTCCGTTTTTAACTGCTTCTAGCGGCTTACATGTAGGTGGTTCACGTAGAATAGAATGGGTTTCAATTGGAGCATCCAAGCAACCTGATTGGATAAAACGCGTCACGTGAGACCCTTCCACCCCCCCCCCCCCCGCAACACTGGCTCGTGTGCTCGCGCGCAGCTGCGCCTGCACGCACACGGCACACACACACTCATACACTACAGAGAGAGGCTGGTGGACGAGTTTTCGTCGGACTAAAACTAGACTAAAACCTTTTGAGTTTTCGTCAGACTAAAACTAGACTAAAACTTTCAAAGATAGAAATGACTAAAATGGGACTAAAACTAAGAAGCATTTCGTCAAAAAGACTAAGACTAAAACTAAATCTAAAATGCCTGCCAAAAACAACACTGAATGCAATATACAATTGTACCACTAGATGGGAGTAATTTTTACACAGTGTCCCTTTAAGCCCGGAGGAAAGGAGGAGTTCACGTCACAACAATGGCTGCCCATTTCATTGATACACTAAAGTGAACTTGCAGCAAGCACTAAGAGGCAAACTTAACACCCATTCTAACATTTGTATTACGATACATTATAGATTACAAACATCACCTGATAAATTCTCGCTCATGTTCAACCATCGCAAGCAGTTCTAATAACTGATTCATCTGATTAAGCAAAGAAGCGCAAAGAGGTCGCTGCGGGCGTCCATAATTGTAGTTGTTATGAAGTCTAGTCTCACACACAATCTGTTTTTCCGGTTTAATGTCATGGCCTATGCAATTTTGAGGGGGCGTTTCCTGGAACCTCTTATTTCGGAAGAAGGGGAGGTTTAAGTAAAGACACGTAAGAGCTTCCGAACCTCCGAGCTGTTTTGAAGGCGGCCTTCAACTCTCTGCTGTCAGACGGTGTTCCACAGTGCGAGACTTTGCTTGGGTCCCTCTGAACGACCCTTGGTCGGCATGCTAACGCCTGAGCTCCACCGGGGCCATCAGGGCCAATACAGCACCACAATCGGTGCTTCTGATGGCTGATCAAACAAATAGTGGCTGAGCCGTCGTTGCCCTCGATGGCAAATCCATCAGCTCACCACGTCTTCCATTCATAAATTATGGCATAACCTTTTCCACATTGATCGTTTTCAATGTATCAAGAAATGTTTTGAGACACTCCTGTGAAAGCTGACGGGACGTGATGCAGTATTTTCAGTGGAGCCCTTGGTTAATAGGCTTCATTCATTCATTTGTACCTGACAAATGCTTTCCTTCTACATTACAAACGTTATATTTATTTTTAGTAATAGTTGTAGTTAGTTTTAATCCTATATGAGCTTGCCGTGACTAAGTGTATGGTTAGCGGAGTAGCTGTAGGGCCCTGCTCTCATTGCGTTAAGAGTTATTTCTGGATTAGCTTTGGCCTGTTATCTTATCACTGCGAGCCCAGTGCTGGCTCCATGAAACATTTATCCTTCTGTTGGCAAAGTGCAATCGACATCACCGTCGTAAGTGTTTGGGAAACATTCTGGGATGCATTTAGTACTTAAAATAGGAACATAGAAACCATATCAAAAGAGTTTAGCTGTTCATAGAGAGCCCGTTCAAAAAGGAGGATTTGTTGTGCCGTTTTTTCTTCTCTACTATAGATCACTATGTCAGTCAAAGACAAATACATTTATGAGAATCTATGATAATGCAAATCATATGTCAATTAATAGTTGTATTAGTATTAGTGTGTATCATTAGACTGGGTAGCCCCGCCCATTCTGCCGGCAATTTGAGTTCACCCTGCAGAAGGGTCTGGAGAAAAGCAATACATTTCTTTCTAGTTTCGATACGTTTTGCGGGAGCCAATCACCAAGCTGGCTTGTCCCCCTGGCACGCTATTGGCTGGTTTAACACAATGACGACAGGGTTATTTGAACTAGGCCCAGTGATCATGCCTCTTGTGCTGAAGAAAATTACAGCAGCTTCCCCAGACCTACGTGCAATCTACGATTGAGCTTGCTCTGGCAATAGCCAGGCTAGTGTAACATATGTATAAAGGATAAGCATTTCAAATTCATTGCGATAGCCTAGTTCAGAAATGGCTGCCTGTCCGATTTGGAAGCGTCTGTTAATACATAATGTATTACACGCATCTCTATTTCACACCACTGCCCCTATTTTCTCAAATACGTTGTACAGCAGCGTTTTTCTGCCGGTCACGGCCCTCCGGTTGATATTAATGTAAAAGTGGAATTTGGAATGGAACCCGGTGGTAAGGGGACATAAATAATTGGTTACTGCATTCAATTGCAAGGAGAAAATAAGTAAAACGTGTATTATTATTACCAAAGAAAATACAAATTTTGACAAAAATTTGCAGGACATCAAAAATCCTTTGGTGGACCACCTGCAGTCCGGGGAGGTACTGCAGGTGGTCCTTCAAATGTTAACCTATTATTTCAGTCACCTTACCACCTGGTTTCACCCAAATTCCACTGTCAGGTCAATGTTTACTACAATGGGAGCACCTCCATTTCTGAATCTAAGTAAAAAATAATTAAATAAAGTAGTTGTCTCACATGTTACTTATGAATGTATTTGACAATATAATATCATTTTAAGCCATATACACTGATTTTGACATTATATCATGTCTTACAACTAAGCATCAAAGCTGGCTTTATTTATCGGTTAGTAAGAATTTAAAAATATATTATTAGGCCTATAGAACCTGGGATAAAATGCAATATAATGGTTTTAAACATGTTATATATATACATATAGGCTCCCTCTGTTTCGCCATCCACCAAGGGGTGCCCAAAAGAATCATGTTGTATAGCACATAAAATATATATATACATGTAAACAGCAGCCTCTACTGGTCCGGTTAAGAATCTTCAACCAATGTTTATGCTCTGCTCCAGAGAAGCTAGCGTTAGCTTAAAACCTTATCTAACATTTTGCAGACCATCCTGTCAGAGGACCAGTCCCTGCCACGGTTGTCCTTATCAGTACACATATATCCATGCTACAACCTGCAGTGTAAAATAAATCATTTTACAGCAGGGTTTTCACGCTGTGTTCCAACCAACACACATGCCCAAGGCAGAAGCGTGTAGATTCCAGATTACATTTGTTGTGTGTCGTTGTGTGTTGTGTATTTTGCCAACTCTCCTTTTCCATCATGGGGAGTACAGCGCTTGGCTTTATTGATTTGAAATACAAATTCCTAAAAAAGTATTAGTATTTTAGTCCACACAACAGAGTTTCTTTATTCTACAACTGCTAAAGTATCCTTAACCCCATCTTAAAACGCTTGCCTTCATTTTAACTTTAAAAACGACTATAAGCAGCAGACCAGCGATTCTCTCTGAACTCCCTGATATAGTTGACACACAGTAGGAGCACTCAGAAAACTATGGCAACAACCCATATTTCAACTTATTGCACTGACATAACCTGCTTTTGAACAGACCCCATGCTGGTTTGGAATATGCCTGCTGTGTTCCTTCACATTCACACACATATAATCATCACAGCGTAGCAGCTGACTGTAATCAAACAAAAGTCACACTAAATAAACCACAGTCTATGGAAATGCTCCTGATTAATAGGGAACTCATTTACTGGTTATTTTTAGATAAGACTCAAATAAATGTGCAGACGCTAAGATTTCGGTTGCTGTGATTATAGATATTCACATTATATATCAATTCAGCGCAAAGGTCAACTAAGCTTTTTGGAAAATTATGTGATTGCTTTATCTTACCAAAGGTTCTCATTATTGGATGGTATTATGGAAATGTTCTTATAAAATGCTAAATTTACATTATGCAATTCTTGAGGGTGGTGATTCAAATGTTGAAATTGTTGTATTGAATATTGTAGCAACGAATTATGATTATCTGCAGACATGTGAGATGGATTTTTAAACCAAATTGCCTCAACATAGCTTCACATGTACACCTTGTTAACACACATCCTGAATTCCCGAACATCAATCTAATTAATTATTCATATTATAGAGTAAGATAAGACGACTAGTTCTACTTTATTCACCCCTTGGGGGAGATTTATGTGTGCTTCTACCTTGGAACAGCAGGCATGACATTTTATTTATATTATCGTTGAATTATCACAAATTATCTATGAAATATTACTCATTTACTAAACCCCTGTATGCTGTATGTTCCTTACTTTAATGTTTAATCTTAATCTCCTAAGTAGACAAAAGGGGGAGGATTTGTTCATAAGCATTCTATAATGATTTATAACTAATGGAAGACCATGAGGTCATTATTTTGTTCATGTCCACCTACTGCATTGTAAAGGCATCGTAGTGTATTTTGTTGAAATACTCCCAAAGGTTTTAGGTAAAAGAGAGAAGCGATATCTGGGCTACTAATATCTTAGAATCACCAAGTCCTCAATCATATATTGACCCCTGAAGGGGATTTGGAAGGGTGGGTGACATGGTTTCTTAGAGTTGATCTGTGTGCAGGGGGAACGTTTGCTGTGGGAAATAATACATATCCGGTGGGTGACATCATTCAGCTGCATCGTACACCTGTGTGGTTTTTGTGTGTGTGTGTGTGTGTGTGTATGTGTAGGGAGCGTGTCAACCGCCACGGCGACATCATCGCCGCTGACGCTAACGTTGATGCACAAAGCTCCACAGTGGACACTCAATTTGCAGTCGATCACGATCCCTGTCACTTTCATCTCTCTCTCTCTCTCTCTCTCTCTCTCTCTCTCTCTCTCTCTCTCTCTCTCTCTCTCTCTCTCTCTCTCTCTCTCTCTCTCTCTCTCTCTCTCTCTCTCTCTCTCTCTCTCTCTCTCTCTCTCTCTCTCCCCCTCCCTCCCTCCCCCAGGTGGAACCCTGCTCAATGTCAGTCTTGTCTCAGCCGTCTCCCCTACCTCATGTTTTCGTCCTGCCCATTGATCTGCCCCGCAGCGTCTTCTTAGTGCGGCCGCTTGCTGCAGCGTCTTCTTAGCGTGCTAGCTCGCTGTAATGAATATTGAATGAAGCCGTTGGCTTGCTTTTCACTGACGCAACTCCCAGTGTTTAATGATGTTGCATTGCCGCCCTGAGACCTGGCGAGCACACACGTTCCTCCCAAGCCTTGTTTTCTCCTTTTTACTGACAGCACCAGTCAATTTAGCCTCTTTTGTGTGTGTGTGCGGGTGCTTGCGTGCACGTGCTCTGGCATGCCGCTTGCCATTGCATTCTCATTAGGATTTTTGCACATTTTGTTGATCTTTAATTGTTCCTCGCTTTGCTACTACCCCCGTTTCACAAGTCCTCTACAGTCGAGAGCCTTTTGGGGAAATTGGCCTGTTGTGATGGTTCACATTTTTGTAAATTGAAGTAGCAGGAAATTTGATTCCAGCACTATTTTCAAAATCTCTTGCAGCTGGGGTTTGCCTGTTAGCTTTGCTGTGTTCTTGGTTTGAGCCCAACGAGAGCCTTTCTTCCGGCTTTAAGGGTTGAAAGCTCTGCATCTTAGCTCTCCTTCTGTACCATATACACATCCATATAGAGTAAAACCCTCCATTTTATGCAGCGTTCAAGGTGAGAAAAATTAGTTATAGTAGATCATGCTATATTTATTTCACATCTACTTTCTAACACACGAGCACACACACACACACACACACACACACACACACACACACACACACACACACACACACACACACACACACACACACACACACACACAGAGTATACTTGGGGTAAAGGACACATCATTCAGTGTAAGCGTTGGTTTTGTGCCAGCGTTTGGATGAGGCTGTGTTTATGTGGTGGGATGAAGGTCAGGTTGTGTGTATGTTGTTGGAGTGAGAGTAAGGTTGTGGGTATGTGATTGGAGGTTGAGGTTTGACGAGGTGCGGAGCAAACACTTCTCCAGCTGTAGTGGTATAGACTTCTCCCTCGGTGGGTGGGATTGGTTGGGATGATTCGGGATTCGGGTGACTTTATTCATTCCTGAAGAAAATAGTTTTAGTTGCAATGGATTTTATCCAGAATCAAGATTTAGGCCTGCAAAAATATATGCAACACAAAAATATCCAAATCCTCTAGACCAGTATCCCGCTTGCTAGTGTGTAGGATTTCAACAGGAATACCTCATAACCCACAATTAATTATCCAACCACACCAATATTAATTGTAACGTTCCCTCCAGCATGTGTAAAAACGACCTGCCTGTTAATAATGTGGCCTGAAGATGCAGTACCAAGGAAGGAAGTCAAGGAGGACGCCTTACATTAGCACACTACATACAGCCTTGCCTCTCGTTTCTTTTTATAGTCCCTCTTTCATTAGCACCTCCTGCGTTCACTTTATTCACCTTCTCCATTCTCTGCACCTCCGAGGTGTCATCTGCGCTGCAAATAAACACGTATAGAGTGCACGGCTTCTCATAATGCCAAACAGCAATCACACTCACGCACAGGAGGAACCAGCATCTGTTCTGAGTAATTGAGTTTCAGTCACAGACTTGGCAGGAGAGAGTAATAGGCTTTTGATACTCAATGTGCTACCGTCCCGAGCTGTAGGTTATCGTCTGCTTCTGCCGCAGTAAATCCACATGTGAGCTTTTGTTCAGATCTCCTCCAATGTGGGGAAAAAGGGATAGTGAACTGTTATGAACTTGACGCTGGGAACAGACAGTATTAAAGAGGCCTCTTTTAGGTCGTTATTTGTACCAGTAACATTGAACCCAACCATTTAAGGCATACCAGTGGTTCACCTGGTGCTTGTGCCTCTCTGCTCTTTCTCTGCACAGTTGGTTGACAGGTGAAATAGCCGGATTGGGTTTAAACTTCAAACAGAACCGCTCACTTTTTGGAAATAGTAGAAGAGATAACCCCCATTTAAACTGCAGAATATGTGTTGTGTCGGTGCTATATTACATCCTATACTGACAGACCCATCATCATTCACCATGCTTGTCCCATTCTCCAGATCGAATAATTGGTAGTTTCTGTTTTTGTGGCCACCAGATGGCAGTGTTGAAGTGTGTTTTGTGAATTGAGGACCATGAAGCAGAATTGATAGCTACTCTGCACAGCAACATGTGCTGCTGAGCTCTCTCTCTCTCTCTCTCTCTCTCTCTCTCTCTCTCTCTCTCTCTCTGTCTCTGTCTCTGTCTCTGTCTCTGTCTCTGTCTCTCTCTCTGTCTCTGTCTCTGTCTCTGTCTCTGTCTCTGTCTCTCTCTCTCTCTCTCTCTCTCTCTCTCTCTCTCTCTCTCTCTCTCTCTCTCTCTCTCTCTCTCGTTTATATTGGGGGGTTGAATGTATATGTGGCCATGTATTTTTAGTGCCAGAGAACTGCTCAAAAGAAGGGTGATGAAAGTCAGACCTAAGAGCGCACACGCACGCACGACCGTACGCTAACACAAGTTATTGGCTCATTGTGATAATTTTCTTGACTTGGATGAGATAAGTCATTACCCTTTTGATCCCTAAGGCAATATTCAGGTTGATTAAAGCGCATTTGAAATTAGCTAGTGAAACAATTGGAATACAATTGTGAGCTTGTCATCTGCTTGCCAAGGTGGCCTCAGTCTAAGAATCTGCACTATGGTGCAGCTTTTCCTGATTTTTAGTGACTTTGTGTCTCAACCTTAAAGCATCGACACATGCACTAATAGAGTTCACTTTTACAATTCTGTTAATCTCCTTTCAGAAAGATCGACATTCCTTGCTTTTATCGGTAATTGAGTGCTTTGTGGCAAAGTCATGTGCAATAACAAAATCGTACATATTGTCCATGTATGGTGTGGGTGTATGTACTGTATGTGTGAGTCTCCAAGCACTTAATTTGTCCTCAGTCATTGTTATTCTCTCAGGGAACACCTGCGACGGAGGATGGGACTGATGCCGTCCTTAAAGCAGGAAGCTACCGGGGCAGCCAGCATATGGCAACACTACGCTAGCTAGCTAGCGAGGGAATTTGGACAGGAGGAGTCTGCAGGAGCTGAGACGCAGGGAAACACACTCCCCTGAGCACAGCATGCTAATGGATTACAAAGTCTGAATCATGACAACCTGCCAGCTGAGCCAGATAGCTAACGCTCCTTGTTAGCCAAAGACGGAGCTAGAGGAGAGGAGGAAGCGATGCATCTAATGTGGACGGGGAACAGCAAGGCATGCACAGAGAGGAGGAAGCTGGAGGAGTTGTAGACAAGAGAGAGGGAGTAAGACAGAGAGAGAGAGAGAGAGAGAGAGAGAGAGAGAGAGAGCGACAAGGGAGATGGGAAAGGAGATAGGGTGGATCATCTTGAAATGGAGTGGGCGAATGTCAGCTCTCGCTATAGAGACGGCTTTTTAAGTCTTCAGATGTGACATACCTGCACAGCTGCAGAGACACACACACACACACACACACACACACACACACACACACACACACACACACACACACACACACACACACACACACACACACACACACACACACACACCCTGCATATGCATATTAAAACACGCACACACTGCTTGCACACAGTAACACACGCACACACACTCGACAAACGCTTTGCAATCCCACTCCCCTAGGAACTTAAAATAGGCGTCAAACACACATTCACACAATCTTCACCTTATTTATCCGCTCATCAGCGGTAATCAGAATCATGAAAGCTTTTCTGCATGTTAAAGCATGACAGCCCCGGCCGTCTCTCTGAGCAGCGCGTGCGTGCGTGTGTGAACACCAGCTCACCCACACCTACCCACCCCTCCCACAGCTTTGTGAGGAGCAGTAATTGCTGATGAGCAGAGCATAGACCGGTTCAAGAAGAATGTAGTCGTTTGAAGAACAATAAGAGAAATAGATTATGTGTGTGTTGGGCATGTATGTGTGGTGTCGTGTGAGGGATGGTGTGTTTGTGTGATTGTGCGTGCGGCGTGTTGGAGGGGGGGAATAAAGGCCAAATGCATCGGAGAGGAACAGCGCTCCCAATGGTTACGCATCAAGATGGAGGGACGTCTGGCTGACAGTTATTATCCCCCCGATGGGGCAGCCATGGATTTCTGCCATAAAAGGAATCAAAAATACAGAATTAAACATGTGAAATAAAGTCAATTGTTAAACATAACGACTGAGTAAAGGTTAAATATGCAGGTGTGAATGTTCTTTTATTGTAGACTTTAAATTTATTAAAATGTATGCATTTACAGGGAACCCCACCATTGATATGCAAATTAGACACATTTCACCCGCAAATTAGATTGTGCTACGTTCATACGAACATATGGCAATGGCGTTTGATGTGTTGAAAACGCTGTGCAACGCTATTGCTCAATGTTCACATTGGGAACTCTGTTTCGTCGTTTGAAACGTTATAAATCCCATAGCCGTAATATTGAGATTTCCCGATTTGTTTGTGTTTGTTTGGGCTCATCAGCGGAGCCCTATCAAGGTGTTCAGAGTAACCAAGTGGGAGTATTTAGGTAGCCAAGATGAAAATCCTCTTTGAAAATTTCCTTGATGGAGGGCTAAACAATTTAGCCAGAGAATATTTTTCTGGTTGCAGCACTCAACATAATTTACACTCATCAGAAAAGCCTTTTCATATCCTCTGACGGACAACTCTATGCACTCTATTTACTCGCAACATTGCAGAGTGATTTCTTTTAAATTCATGCTAAACTTTCGCCTGATGCTGGTGAACTGCGATTGGACCGAATTAGTTTTGCCGCCTGTGTCTACTCAGACTGGGATTACTCTGTCTGCCTCCTTTCTCCTTCCAGTATCCACTCCCAGCCTTTTCCCCACCACTACCACACCTTTAAATGCCATCACACTCTCAGTCTGTCTCTCCGCCAGTCTGCAGTGGGTTAGCAGCCGGGTGATGAAGTGCTAATTCATTTAGCTTCCCCCAGCTATGAGAGGAGAACACACTTTTAATGAGCAAACAGCTACGCTAACCAATACGTGGCCTCTGGGGGTTTCTGTGTGTGTGTGTCGGTGTTAGTGTGTGTTTCGATGGGTGTGTGTGCGTGCGAGTCTGTGTGTCTGTGTTTGTGTGTGAATTAACTTATGTGTGGGTTCATGAGTCTGTGTGCACTCGGTGTGGGTGTGAGGGAAATGTCATCAGCACAGCATGGGTTTGTGTGAATGATCTGCGATGTACGTTTCTCTTACTGTGGAGAGAGTGAACCTGTTTGACTGTTGCTCCCTCCCAGGCCTTCGCCAGCGCTGACCCGTTTTTGTCAGTGCCGCTCCACAAGCCTTACGCTAACTGTGGTCAGTGTTGATTACTAGCCCGACTGGCGGGACCCACTGAAGAAAGTCTTGCTAAAGTGTTAAGGGTAACACATCAATCTGGTTCACTTTGAAAAGGCTGTGACAAGGCTGGCTTAAAAGGCTACCATGTATTTGTCGTGTATAACAAGCCTTCCTGTACGCTTGCTGTGAGAGTAAAATATTTAAATATGTTTGTTGTGTTCAGGTTTGCTTGACAGCCCACCGGGCTATCACTCCAACATATTTCAACATAAAACAACAAAATAGTTGAACCAAGCTCCCAATTAGTTGTGTTCCTCCTGATCTGTGGATGTCCTCAGGCTCCGGAAGATTCTGCCTCTGGTGACATTCATGGATGCTCTGTTGTATCTTCACTGTAGTATCTATTGAAGAATGGTAACTGTTTACATTTAGACAACCACAAGCCATAGAGGTTTAAACAACGTCTGGTGAAGCTGGGAGACAGAGTGTGTACAGTGTTTGTATGGTGTGTATTTATACTGTGTGTGAGTATGCAGTGGTTCTCTAGTGTGCGTGTGTGTGACTGTGTGTGAGTATGCACTGGTTCTCGGTTGTGTATGTACCGGCGTATGACGGCTGAGAGTACGGTCGGTGCTGCGCCGTACCCATGGCGCACACTGGAACACATGATGAATGTGCTGAACTTAGCCCGTACCCTTGGAGATCTCTTGTGAGGAAGCTGTCAGCACATTAGCTCTTTATTCGTTTCCCCGTCTCTCTCATCTGTCTTCCTATGCTCCGCTATCACTCACCTGCCCTCGCTGCCGCTCTCGTTACAAAGCCAAATCAGTGGTTTGACTGTGCAAACCACCTGCCAATGACATTCCCAGGCCTAATCCCAAACCTACATATATTTTCTCTTGCTCTCTCGTTCTCGCTCGCTCGCGTTCCTGCACTCGCCCTTCCCAGCCCATGGTTCCAAGTATAGAGCCACGCCAAAAACCTCTGCTCCCCAAACACACAGATTTATTCAAATGTGGCATTTGCATAAACCAGTATTTACATAATTGATTTCCAAGGAAGCGTTTCTTCCCGAGCGAGGAGGTGTTTGAGACCAAAGGTCCTGTCCTCTTAGTGCAACAAAGGCACAAACACACACACAGCAGACACACACACACACACACACACGCAATGTCACAGTGGCACTATATTTTTCTCTGACACACACGCACACACACAATGTGACAGTGCCACTCTCTTTTTCTCTTTTTCTCTTGCACACACACATACACGCACACACGATGTCACAGTGGCACTATCTTTTCTCTGACACGCACAGACATACAGACGCACACAGACACACAGACACAAACACACACCCACACACGCATATACACACAGACACACTAACACCTCGCACGCTGCGGGACCACTGGGGTTTCGAGTCTAAATCAAGCGTGAAGCAACGCCAAACTGGTGCATCTGGTGACCCCCGCGCTACAACCACTGCAAATAGGATCCAACCATGCAGACAACATCTAATATTGACTATTTAGATGCCTCGGCTCTGCATGTGTGTGAGTCAAAGAACATCAATAAAGACGGTATGTAGTTAAATATACAGAACATACCTAATTGCGTTGTATAATAAACAACATTTATGAATACAAATATATACTTTTTGGATAATATAATACTTATTTTATGTACTGTTTCATAAAGCAGAGTTCAGTGCTTAACATAATTTGGTGCTTTGAAATATAATAAGCAATGATGAGTTAAAAAGATTGATGAGAAATTGTGTGTGTGTGTGCGTGCGCATCTGTGCGTAGGAGGTGGGTGGGCAATGACAGCCCAATAGTTGCCAAGCTGAGATGAATAACTGAATCAAACATTCGGGTGTGGGTGTTTAGACAATAGGAGAGATGGTATGGATTCAGAAGACGTTATACTCATGTGGATATGGCAGGGGCTTCATTTCCAAAATAAAAAGTAGTTGGCTGTTTCAAACTCTCTCAATGCTTACTATTCATCAACTATTTTAGGATCATCACAAAGAATCTGTCAGTATTTTTGCACATTAGATATCTGGCCTCTCTTTCATCAGAAAATTGGGTTAATTTAACATAAAATATAAGTTTAATATAGCTGTTTTTGAAGACATATTTTCTGTCAATGTAAAACCAATACATACCAATACAAGTGCACACTCATAAACCAATATCAACAATCCAAGTCTTTGTTGTTGACTGGATGACCTGCTCCTGTAGCGATAGCAGGCAGTCCTTTCCATGAATGTGTTGATCTGACAGCAGGAGGGTTTAGCACTCAGTCCTGGAGGAGGCACAGTGAACCAGCAGGTAGACCAGAACACAACATACATCATGATGGCAACCACAACGGTTTACCTGAACCTCCAGTTCACCGCTCATGAATATTCATAAAGAGTTTTTGGAGGGAACAGGTGTTCTATGGTTGTCTACTGTCCTTGGTTCTCACCTGGATTCCGAGTAAGTCAATACTGGTTATTAGATACCCGCTGCGTTTGTTTGTATAATGTAAATGTCTCAGTTAATACTGGCCTTAAAGATGATGGATGAGCCTAGAGAAAGATGGTAAGAACAGAACAAGTCCAGGGACCTGTTTGCAATGGCTTTAACTAAGTTCAACGTGGTTTGTTACAAACACACACACAAAGGTTTGTGTGTGTGTGTGTGTGTGTGTGTGTGTGTGTGTGTTTGCGTGTGTGCGGTCTAGTCAGAGGAATATGTGTGTGTTTGATCGAGTCCGGCTAGACCTGTGTGTGTGTGTGTGTGCGTGCCGGTTTCCATTCAATCACACATTCTAGTGCACATCAGCATGTAAATGGTCCTTCACAACTTCTGTGAGCTCGCTGTTGGGGTCCAAGTACACAAATAGTCGCACACGCACACATTCACACGCGCTCAGTCAGAAGCATCAACTGAAGTGTGGGGAGGTTAAACAGATGGTGTTGGCTTTGTCTGACACAAACGCGCACCACCCACACACACACACACGATCAAAGAAACCGTGGCAACTGGATGTTTGAGTCAGATCATTTAACCGAATAGTGTTTTTATGAGGCATGCTAACATTAACTCCATCCACCGTTCCTACCATCCTTTTCTGTTGTGTGTCTACTGCTGGGTTGGGAGCACTTGCCTCTACTGGCCACACACACCCCGATGTGTTGTCATTCTTGAGATAGCCGCACACGGGTGTGTATCATCACCATTGTCACAGCCCGGCTCAAGGGAATGACAAGGAGGAGACCACACATAGCTTTAAGTTTAACATTCATAGTTTATTCAACCAACTTAACGTAAAGTAAGTTAAAGTGATGCATGTAAATCAGTAATCAGTAATGAGTGCTGTGTGTGGATGAGTGGAGAATGTGATGTACGTGTGTGCAAAGCAAAGTTAACCAAAAACCCTAAACCAACCATACGTCAAAGGAGAGAGAGCCCAAGTGGCTGACTCCTACGGTTTATATAGCTGAGGAGCTCAGCCCGCATGGGTTTTAGCCATTACACCGATCACTCAATCAGGAGGTGCCAGAGGGCTGTCACACCATGCACGAGTTGCTTGGATCACCATATGTGAACGCATACAACAAAAACACATTTGACTCCCTATTCTAGACACACATTAAACAGCAGCAGGATGGATAGTGTAGTGTAACAGGTGTTTGACTCCCAGCTGGACGGTACTGTCACCAATACTTGAGCACGAATATGTCATAAGTCGCTCTGAATAAATGTGTCTAATCTGATGGATCAACTAGACCTTTAGAACGTGTTCAAAGGAGTACGACAGCCACCTAGTGATAAGGCAATTTCCAATTTAGCAAAGGCTCAAATGGAAAATGCCTCATCACTATGAGCATTATTCCAACATTGATTCAACCCATAACATGGCGATACTTGCTTAAGAATGCATGTGAACTGCATGTGATCTCTAGAAAGCATTAGCTCAGGTTGGCTGGCTGACCCTACAACAGGGACGAGAGAACACCTCTATTGCTAGGACGTTACAAAGGCTTTTTGCTGGAGTTATATAAACTATGATTTGTGTTACTGGAGTCTACCAATGTGACAACAACGAGGTACGACTAACAAAAAGGGATTTGCTTTGAGAGCGAATTGCGCCACAATCCGATTTTATTTTGATTATATATTATATATTTTTGGTACCTGTGGTATAAGTGCAACATTATCCAAGACGGTGCTCTTTGCCGCCATTATTGGCACTCCAGCGATGCTTGTTTGCTTTTGTTAACTAGACCCTCACTTGTCATACTGCTTTAATAACACAGTATGATGTTGTTTCAAATATTTAGCCTCCCTAGGGGCGTTCACGGTGGACACCCGTGCACATGTACACACTGTACACACCCACACACGTATATATATATATATATATATATGTGTAGGTATTTTCTTACAGCGCATTACAGGCCATCTACAATATGCTGCCATAGTTAATTGGCCAATTAAGTCTTCCTCAGAAAACGACATGCGCCCTTCTCTGGATCTGTTCGTATTCCCTCAGTGCTTTGGAGCTGCTTTGCTCATATACGGGTCATCAATACATGTTTCTACTACATGACATTGTAACACAGCAGTGGCGTGACAGCACAGTCTTCTGAACCTTTCTTTCTTGGCTCCTGAATCTCCATTAAGATAGCGTGAAGAGAGTTAACATGCCTTCAAAAATGTAAGGAAAAAAGTATGCCTGGAGGATTTCTTTCCACTTATACCACAGTGGCCAACAACGATAACATATTATTTATTTTATTATATTATTATGTTTAATCTATAACGTAATTCATTTTTTTATTGACTCAATTAGCTGACGTTTAAATATGCTTCTGCGGTGCTTTTAGCATATTGTTTTTTTGTAGTAAGGAAAACATCTGGTTGATAGTTGTATACAACCGTTGTTGTAATTGTTGGTTTTGAAGCGCATTGATTTAAGATCGGTTAAAAGCAGAGGTGTCCCATTGGGAAACATAATGCACACTTTTGGAAATGTTATTGACGGATCAGTATAAAGTATTTAACAATATGCCAGACATGCGCCATACATTTATAATTATGTGCAGGCTGCGTGCTCATGAGTAGAGGATTTTAGGGCAATTGATTCTGCAGGTTCTTTCAAGGGGCATTTAGGAGATATGAACATTTGACTGAATCTTAAAATATTCACCATCAGAATTGTCAATTGATTTCATGATTTTCTTATTGTTGTTGAGTCTTTCTACCTGTTCTATCCTAACTTGTATATTTTATATGGTAAATTATAAAGGTTTAAAATGATAGTTAAACTGCAGCCCACCCGTTCCATGCGCTTGCTCCTTCTCCTGTAACATGAGGTCACTGCCCTCCAGAGACGCACCCCGTATAAAAAATAGTTCCTAGAAATGCGCTCCTAGGAGTGCGGCCCTGAAACTACCGCCTCCGTTATTGCAGGAACATACTCTTGCATGAGACCCCAATGATCCCTCGTTCGGTTCAACAGATATTTGTCAACAATATGTTTTTTCCGTATTTTTCCAATTTCCGTATTTCTGGTCTTCATTTAATTGGATGCAAAGTTGAAGTCACTTAATACTTAAGGTTCAGTGTGTATGATTTTGTTATATATAGCAGAAAAGACTTGGCAGAAATGGAATATAATATTCATAAGTATGTTTTTTAATATTCTATAATACCATGAATATAAGAATTGTTGTGTTTATTTTAACTACCATGGAGACATGCATATTTACAAACGTAGCGGGTCCTTTTCAATGGAGTCCGCCTTTTAGTTATGTTGTTTTAGAGAGTATATAAATACAATTAAATATATACATTTATCAAGGAACCTCTTCTCTTTACACTTGGCTTCTCATTGCTACTGTATGCGATTACATCGTTTTAGAGGCACCTACTGGCAAATTTCAGACCAACACAGGCTAACGCAGCTTCTCCAACGGTTGGAAAGGCAGAGGTGAGGGCGAGGTGATCAATATTTAACTTCATTGCTATGCCAGAAAAATCCTACACACTGCACCTTTAAGAGAACAAAATATAGATAATTCTATGCACTTTTCACCCACACACCATTAAAATGACAACGTGTAAGATTTGCTCCTCTATCAAGTTAGCATGTTCCTGGCAAAAATAGGAAAATCAACACCACCCCTTTTGGCCTTAACGTGGCCCCACCCAGTGGCTGCCACACCAGCAGATAAAGCTAACGTGTTTCATAAGTGTAAAAACTTGCTCTGCCGAAGCAAAAGTGCTACTAAAGTGTTATGGTACGCTGGTTTCTGAGTTAAGAGGAGTATGAGTGACTCCCATGGAATAACTAAAAGTAGGGTCAACACAAGATTTGACTCTGGTTCGGTGTAAAACTTTGCAAATATCATTCAATATATCAGGGTTAGGGTTCAATTTAATATATGAGAATGTTGCTATTTGTAGCTACCAGTATATACTACAGATATACCTCAATACTTAATTTTTTATAAAAAAAATAGTACAACTTAGACACTGTCACTTTAATTAAATCCCTACTAGTTAGTTGCATGTGTTCAGTGCCTTCATGTTATGTATTTGCTACTCAAAGCCTATTACCTAAGCCTATTGATATCAGCAATGTAGCTTTTTATTTTGAGAAAGGTCAATTAGTTTGCGTGTCCCTCAATGTGCCTGTTATTTTATAATGAATTCATACCTCATTAACATGTTCAATGCTGCAAGTTATTTCAGTATTCAGACACATACAACCTTGCTTAATTAAATCATTCATTATTAATTAAATACATCGTAGCTGTGGTTCAGCGCCATGAACGCACATCGAGGAGAAAGGAATTCAGAACACATCATAAAAACATGACTGAAATATATGCTGCCATCTCAAGCAAGATCACGCAGCCAAACTTTAGCAACGCATTTAGTGTGGCATAAAATAAATCCATTCATCTTGTCTCAGGACCACTTTCTTGTGTGTGTTGTTTGAGCAGCAGGCTTTTTAAGGGCTGTTCGTAAAAGGAAGGGAAGTTTTTCTCTTCCCTTCAAGATTTTCTTAAACATGTTGACTCGGGTTTTCCTTCTTGGTCTAATAAGAAATGGTAATTTCTTATTGGAACATATAATCAGAGGGTCCGTGGGTGTCTGAGGACATAAACACGTTTCATTGAGTGTATCTGATATCTGTGGGTCTAACCCTGCCTTGCATTTTCTGAAAGAGTCAATGTGTTTGTGGGTTGAGTCATCCTTCTACATAAAGACATTAATTATAATAATTAATCATTGAATTTATCTAGCCGTTTTCAATGCACTATAATCCCCCTGTGTGTGTGTGTGTGTGTGTGTGTGTGTGTGTGTGTGTGTGTGTGTGTGTGTGTGTGCGTGTGCGTGCGTGCGTGTGCGTGTGTGTGTGTGTGCGTGTGTGAGAGGATATGACACCTCATCCACTACTTCCAGTTCTGTAATCGTTATCTGGGTTCAGGAAGATAACATGATTACATTAAGAGAGTGAAATATTTCCGACGTAATTTTTCTCTACACCTGTGGAACTTTCAGGCTACCTTATCGTCATTAAAAGGCAAGTCTTGGCTTCTTCAGGGGACTGTGATAATACGGGACTTACAACATTGACTTGGTGTTAAAATATTCCCGATCAGTCACAATCCATTGAGCGCTTTCCAAAGTCAATGACAGAATATGGCCGCAGTTCAACTCATTCTGCGGAAGCCTTGATCCCCACCCTAGACCCCCCGCCCTTGGTTTCTCTAAACAGACTAACACGTTGTCAACGTAACACGCACTGTGATTGGCTGCACTAACTATGTGTTTTCTGCTGTCTCTTCCTCTTTCCTTCACCATAATCATTTTCCTTTGTTTTCGCCCCCCTCCTCCTCCTCCGCCTCCTCCTCCTCCTCCTCCTCCTCTTCTGCCGCTCCCTTCATCCTCCCTGCCACACGTGTCATATCTATCTTTATCCTTCTTCTCCACCTTTATGTTATACGTGCTCTATGCCTCTCCTGTTTTTGCACCTTTCTTTTCTCTCATTATCCTGCACCTTTCCTATATGTTACCATCACCTCCTCCTCTCCTGCTCCTCCCTCCACTTCCCCTCCTTCCCCTCCATTTTCTTCTCCTCCCCAGCCAGCAGAACTGGATGCTTGGGTAAGCAGCACAACCAGTGGAGGTGTCAATGATGTTTGTATTTTTTTTGTTGTTGTTGAAACTCTCCCTCTCTCTATCTTTTTCCTATTGCTCTCTGTCTCTATCCTCTCTCTCCCTCTCTGCCTCTCTCTCTCCCTCTCCCTCCCTCTCTATTTAAATGTCATGTTTTTGTTGTGCATTAAAGCGGGGCTGTGAGAGCATGGCTGCCACCATTCCACACAACAACACTTTGGGAGCTATTCAGCTAGAAAATTACACATCATCTGTGCTGCTGGCAGAGGTGATTGTTACGTGTGCCGCGCACGTACGCACACACACAAACACACAAACAAACACACACATAGGCACACATGCTCTCTTTCTTACCCCCTCTCGGCTCTCGCCTCTCGCCATTTTTTTTCAAACACACACACCACGGGCGCACGCAGAAACGCACACGCCTATAAGTGTGGAACAGCTGCTGCAGAGAAGGGTGGATGTGTGGGGAATGCGGTATGCAGATGTGCCTCCAACTAGAGCCGCTGGGAACGTCTGTTAAATTGGATACAGTTAGATTATTTAACGTGTGTCTGTGTGTGTGTGTGTGTGTGTGTGTGTGTGTGTGTGTGTGTGTGTGTGTGTGTGTGTGTGTGTGTGTGTGTGTGTGTGTGTGTGTGTGTGTGTGTGTGTGTGTGTGTGTGTGTGTTATGTGCGTTAGATGGAGACGGAGAGACCTGCATGAGTGTATGCATTGATTTATGTGTTTTCTGCCCTGTTTGTGTGTGCGTATGCACGCTGTGTGTGTGCGCATCTGTGGACACACTTCCCTTTAGAAACAGTGTCCTCAAAGTCCATGCTCTGCAGTCCATGTGTGATTCTTATCACACGGTAATACCCAACCAGACGCCAGCAATCACTCCTCATTATTCCTTAAAACACTGCTGCCATGCTTTTATCTTCTCCATGTATGGTCGGGCATTTATTTTCGCCTTTGTGTCTACGCGTCGGAGCATGGATTGTATATCGACACTTACACACAATAGCACACAATGCACGCATTCTGCGGCTTGGATGTGGAATAATACCCCATTTACCATTGTGTTCCCCCACCCAAAGTGTCTCTGCCGAGCCGAGTTGTTCTGTAATCACGCAGCACATTCTTAGCCCAGGGACGGTTCACTTTGTATTTCCATTAGCGAAAGACAATTCATGTCACAGTGTCTATGCTATAGCCATCTGTTAGGCCCACCACGTCGGTTTTCACTGTGCTAAAATGTCGCCAGCTCCCCGGTTGGGCATTGACTGAAACTCATATCAATGCACATGGGTAACACGGGTAAACGCATAGTGCGCATAATGTATGCGCTCCAGGGGTTGCCCCCATCCCGCTCACTGACCCCCCCTCCCCTAGCCATCCCCCCACCGATCCTAAAACACCAGACAATTTCATCAACAGCTGCATCTGTCCCATCTCTGGTTCAGCATTAAGGCTGGAAACGTAGCTTTTTACCATCCTAAATACATGCCTGTGTTTAGGATTGAGTGTTGTTAAGGAAATGGTCTTACTTTGCCTGACGTAGAATCCTGAATGCCATCATAAAAGGTTTAGGGGATACAGTGTGACTGGAGCTTTTCCTATTTTCTCTCCTGTGACAATCCATACTGCACCTTTTCCTATGGAAGTGCACAGCTTTGCGGGACTTTCATGCATTTCCTGCAAGAAAGAAACGTGTCCCAGCTTAAGCTTTTGCCGATATCTGTCTGCGGACACAGACACTTAACCAATTCAATTATTTGACTAGCTAGGTAAAACCTTTCCCCACCATGTATTTTTTGGGGGGGGTGGGGGCACCGTGGTACAGGCGGAGCTCCTGTATAATCCTGTGGATTATATGATTAGCTGCAAGTAAGCAGCAGGAGATGAACAATTCTGGACACAGCGATGTGTATGGTTGAAATAGTTTGAAATAGTTGTTTGGGGAAAAATCTGTTTCAATTTCGTGCCAAACTGGTGTGAATTTACTTTCAGTATGCTCATTATTTAGTTCTGACAGAGTACAACTTATTTTCCCTCACAGTAGGCCATCAGTCCGCGTCGAGGGGTCTTATGCACCGACACTCAGTTCTGAAAGAGTATGACTTCTCCTCCCTGACAATCGTCACCGGGTCCCCGTGTAATGGTCTCATATACCGTGTAGCCTATGCTAAATACATGAGCTGATTTAGAGAGGGCTGAAGGGAATGATGAAGGGGGTGATATGCGGGAGGATGGACTGGGTGCGTGCTTGTTACTCAGGCACCACTGATTACACTCCTGTAGGCTGCTGCTTTACATGTGCATCGTGCTTCTCATCTTTTCTACCTTTTCTCACTTTACAGATCTCCATCATCTCTTCATTTCCTTGCAGCCAGATTATATCAGTTCTGCTTCATTTTCATGTTTGTCATACGTTTCAATGCATATTATATTTCTATTTTATTTTTTTTTGTAATGAAAACCTCTTGACCGACAATGTTTTGCAGACTTTTTGTTCTGTAGTGCTATATAAAGAATGGCAATGATCCAGCTGGGATCATTGCCATTCCCAACTCAACTACAAGAGTGAAATCTCGTTCTTTTTAATGCCTGCCATTGCTTCTTCTTTTTCTTCTTCTTTTTCTGCTTGCCTGCCGCTGTGTCCGCCCTGGGCCATTCCTTAGCCTATCTGCTCTTTCGGTATAGTGCTTCATCACATCATAACATCCTGAACCTTACCATACAAGATTCTGCAGCCCCGTGCCTATGTAAGTTCTGACACATGCATAGGAACTATCCTTTTTATAGACATCAAATAAATATGTGAAATTGTGTTATAATGTAGTTATGCAGTATAATATATGTTCCTTAAGAAAACATAAAGATAAGGCCTTTATGACGGGGGCAAATACATACACATTCTAAAACACGTGATAACTATTTTTACAGGGACTATTTTACTCCAATAAGTAAGGAGATATACAGTCATTTATGTTTGCCTCAGTTAATCGTTTGAGCTCAATGGCGCTCTGCTTAGCTTGCAACTCCCCGAGCCGCTGCTTAGCAACCATCTTTCATTTAACCGATGCCTCCATTAATACAACAATGAAAGAAGGATTTCAGTTTAATGTCTGTGCATGTTACCTCCCGCCCGCCCCATTTAAGGCCAGGTGTGGATGTAATAAAACGCACGTATCCTGATAGTATTTCTCGAAAATGGTGTTTAGATTTCCCAATGAAAAGCACACAGCTGTCCGGAAGCCTCCTAAATTCCCTATAAACCCGCCTCAATGCAGCACTTAGCTCGGTCGTTGCTTAAATACACACAGTTCACATTGCCATCAACTGAGTCAGAGGCGCATCCTTCACCCGTCTTCATTTCTTTTGTCTCCTCAGTACTTCTCTTGTTTGTTGTTCTCTTCCTTCTACTCTCTCTCTTCCCTGTGATCCTCCTCCTCCTCCCCTTCTGGTCTCTCCTGCCTCGTGTCTCACGGCCCCCCCCTCTCGTCTCTTTGTTGCAGGCCAAACAGCTGGAGAGGAAGGAGCGCGAGTTGGCCACCGTTTCAGCCTTCTACAAGGAGCAGCTCGAAACCCTGGAGAAGAAGGTGAGGAGGATCCGTGAGCCGGCGTCCGTCGGTCCGTGCGTTTAGTCAGACGGTTATTGACTTAAGGTTGAGTTTGGCAAAAAGGGAAACTCCTCTTGCATTCCTTATCTGACCCTAATACACCGCAAGCGTATACGACACGCAAGGGAATCTCACACAAACATGCTTGGACTTACAATTTAAAATGTCCTTAAGTAGTTTGCACCAGATGACACTAACTCATGTTCAAAACAAGCCTTTAAAAAAAAAACCTGCTACAGCATTATAGTACCCAGTCCGTTTTTATTACTCCCTGTTTGGTTCTCACCTAACCCCAATCAATCGATTTCAGTGACACATTGCTACTGACCGTCTGACCAGAACGAAGGGGGAAGAAGCATCCCACTCTTCCAGCTGCCCTGAATTTCTCTTTTTAAAATAAATGTGAAAACGGTGGACAGACGGGAGGGTTCCAGAAGGTGATTCCAAGGCTGCTGATGGTACAGCACTCAGCAACTAATCAAATATAGCAGACCTTCTCTTATTGCCGCTGCCTGTCGCCAGCAGCCTAACCCGCTACCTTTTGAAAAATAGTAATAAAGCGGGGAGTAGGAAGTGGTTTGTTGTGTGCTTTTAAGAAATTATGACCTCCGCTCCTTCCTGCTGAGCCTCGCTGATATGTTTCACCCTCGTAAAAGCCTCCTGAGCAGTCACATAATAAATGCTACTCCTTCCTTACACAGTGGCCCCCATTCCGTGGGTTTCGCCCGGCGAAAAGAAAAACACACACACAATGTCCACGAGGAACGCATAGCTAAGTGTGAGCGAATCAAGGGCAGAACAAAGCGCTGAGTGCTTTTGAGGAGGCACGGAGCCAGCGTCGGCCGGTGAAGGTGTGCACGGAGCTGGGGAGCGGGGGGGGAAGGGACGAGAGAGGGGACGAAGGACAAGGGACGGGGGAGTGGTTGGTAAGGGCCATTGTTACATCAGTTCCTCCTCCTATAGCAAAGAAACATAAAAGGAACAGAAACATTTGTTTTCAGCTTCATCCATCGGACGGCGCTGGATTGTCTTCCGACATTTGGAGGAGATTGAAAGCAGCAATGATCATGTTGCATTTAAAACGGGCTCTGTGCCAACCTTAAATATACAGACCCTGATGTGTTTAAGCTGAGGTAAATATGTGCCAGAAATATAGTCATCCCACAAGCGTACTTATTTTTTTTACCTCTGACACAAGGCGCTGCTCTGGGTCAGTCGGCTCTATAAAATCGTCCTATTGGCTGTAAAGACAGATTTGGTGGTTCATTCTCTGGTCGTTCTGGTGTGTGAAGGTTTAACAGCTGAATAACTTTCCACTGGACGTAACGTGGCGATATTCACCCATTTGCCCACCCTCTACCTCCTGCTCCTCCTCCCCAGTCCCCTGTATACTGGCCAGCCGGGCCCATCAAACAGGCCAGGGGCCCTTATCTTGGTCCTTGCACATCCCCCAGCTCTCTGTGCAAACCTTTTACATCGCCCAGTCTAACGGACCAACAGCCCCGTAACGGCCGGCCGGTCGCCCCCACAGCCCCACGTCTGACGGAGGGGACGACTGATTGTGGAAGGACCGGACCACGCTCTATCTTTTCTCAGCTTGCTGTCGCCATGTCCCCTCCTCTTCATTGTGCTCCTCTTTCTACGTCCTCGCTCTCGGCCGGACTGGCGTGTGGTGGAGGGTAGCGATTGTGAGGGGCAGGGAGGGAGAGGGTGAGTGAGTGAGTGAGTGAGTGACTAAGTGAGAGAGTCAGGGAGTCAGAGAGGGAGAGAGAGAGGGAGGGGCGCTGAGTGAGTGGTAGAGATAAAGATGCGATGTAGACTCTGCATTAAAGAATATCTAGCCCTGTATGGCGTTCATCTCCTTCGGTTCGCCCCTCATGGCCTTCATTCTTCGTCTGTCCCTCCATTCCTCCTTTACTTTCATCCCCCCCCCCCCCACCCCTTAAAGTGGAGCCCTTCCCCTGTTGCTCACTACGAACTGTTGCAGACTCCAGCAACACTTTTCAAAATGGATCCCTATTATAATATTCATGAATGGAAAGTCCAAACTGACTTTGCTTCATCTTTCATTGTTGGCATATTTTGTCATAAAAGAGCCCCCTCTTTTAAAAGTTTGTCAGACACCTTGTCCTACAGACGTCTCCATTAAAACTGCATCAAACATTGGATATATTTGGATTAGATGATACCAACCTGTCGTATATCAAGGATAATTGGCCCTTTCTGACAACAAATTGTCCCCAGCCATCTTTTTTGACTCTCTGGGCTGGATGATTGAAGCCGTCCTGTTGAACTTGTATTGATTTCTCCACCCAAGCAAATGCCTTGCACATTAACGGATAGCCCAAAGTCAAAGGTGTGTATGTACACGCACGCAATATAGTTTCATGTCTTGATGGTCAGAGCGAGCGGATCAAGCCAAAGGTAGCATCAGACAGATTAGAGACAGAATCCACCGGTAATTGGTGTTTGATTTTCTTAATCAACATTTCACCCAGCCGCCCCATCTAATAGGTGAATAAATTGGCTCATTTTGCGTGTGTGTGTGTGTGGAAGGTGATGAAGTCATCAGCAAACACATACACACACACACACCCAAAGTGTCCAGTTTGCTAAAGGGATGACAGGCAACAAACAACTCTCACTGTGTTTGTCTAAAAGCTCTGGGTGCATGGAGTTGTGTGTGCGTTTGTGTACGTGTGCGTCCGCAGGGGGTGACCGTGAGAGTGCGTGTGTGGCCCGTGACAGCTATATTTGCCTGCTGCCACTTTAATGCTAATTGCAATCGTGAGTGGCCAACTCATAGTCCAGCTTTAGCGATCTCCGTGTTGACACAAAGAAGAATTAGGACTGGAGGAATTCACAAATGTAGCATCCCTAAGCACACACACACGCACAAACATAGTGTCCGTAGTGTACTATTGATCTTGCAACGTCTCCCCCAGGTCCCCCACCCCTCTCTGCGTTCACCCCGGTAACGCACACCCTCCTTAATCTCTTGGTCGTGTACAGGGGGAGCACCGCTGTCTTCCATCCCCTGAGACTTTGTAAACAAGTTTCATTTTAAAATTCACCGCCTTTAATCCCCCCCCCCCCCCCCCCCCCCCCAAAACCCTTATCCCCCCCCCCCCTCTTAATCCTGCTGGCGTCGGGAGAATGAAGCGTGAAACACGTCCCCGCGTCGTCGTTAAATCCGGACATCACTGCATCTGAATCCGCTGTCGCCGCTCGGGGGCCATTGAGACGATACTGCGATGCAAGAATCAAATCACACACACACACACACACACACACACACACACACACACACACACACACACACACACACACACACACACACACACACACACACACACACACACACACACACACAAAGAGACTTAGTACATACCTGCATGTCTGCGGGCTAAGACACACATGCACATACACACATACACACACACACTCAGGTTAATCCCTCCAATGGGCCCCTGTGAGCTCCCCCTTCAACACCCACTCTCCCCCGTCGAGGGTTATCGTTGCCCTTCTCGCTCCTGGTGCAAATCTACGCTTGTGTGTCTGTGTCTTCTTGTGTGCGTCAGTGTCTTTGTCTGTGTGCGTGTGTGTGTGTGTGTGTGTGTGTGTGTGTGTGTGTGTGTGTGTGTGTTTGTGTGTGTGCGGGTGTGTGTGTGTGCGCGTGCGTGCGTACCAGGGTGAAGGAGCTGCTACCTCTCTGTTGTCACAGGGAGCAGACTAGAAGCGGTTATTAGGGTTACAAACTCAGACATGCACATGCACTAGCTCTCTCTAGTCGACGCAGCCTTCTCCACCGACCCCCCTCCCCTCCCCCCCCCCCCCCCGTTGGTAGGTGCTGCGCTGGTTCCTATTCAAAGCCTATGCTGACACCTGCCATTCATTGTAGCGCAGAATAGATTGTTAGATCGGTGGCGTGCTAATGATGCCTCGTCCTATGCAATTTGCCTTGAACTTCATGAATGGATATTGGATAATATACCAGTACCATCTTTTTCACTCCTCATGTGTGTGTGTTGTAGAAGGAAGAAAGAGGAGAAAGGAGAAGAGATTTTGCAGAGAAAATCTAGCTCGTTTAACATTTCGAAACCATTTGGCTAGCATATAGACAAACACACCTTGTCCAATCCGGTAGCAGTTCAGTTCAGTTAAGCCTGTTTCACAACCTTTGCTGATGATATGTAAGCTACTTTGCACTTTCAGACACTCCAGCCCAACTTCAAACAAGGGGGGAATCTCAGTTCACATTTCAGAGCAGCCACTAGGCCCTGTGATGCCCCCAGTGCGCCGTTCCTCCTGTGCTCCATAATCCATGGGACCTGCAGATTCTGAAGTCTCAGTGGGTCCTCGTGTCCTTTAGGCCGCTGTAGCCACGGTCCCACGAGGCTGAGCACACACACTTTGAACTTCTCTTCCTCCACTACGTTTGCACCCACTTACACCCCGGCCGCAGACAGAGAAAGGCTGTCACTCTCTCTATCAGTGGGCGAACTCTTCCTCTGGAGTTCCCACAGAGAGCCATATGTTGCGTCTTCTTACTCATCCACTTACGTATGTCAGTCAGGCGCGGCCCAGAAGCAGGCGGTGTGGCCTCTCCAGCGCAGGTTGAACCACTGTGAAATGTTGTATATTTGATCAAAGGAGAACGTCGTCGGCGAGAGCAAGGCACTGTTCAAATTGGGCTGTCGAATCCAATTCCGTTAGCGATGAAAATCGAAATCGTTTAACGATGACAATCAAATTTTTGTTAATATGCGTGTTTGAGTTGTTAATAAATGCAGCCGCTCAAAGCAGCAAGAAGCACAAGGGCCAAAGTTGACATATTACAAGGTCACAAAGCAGGTGTATCGATCAACTCACTATTGATTCAAACATTGGGGGGGCACTGATCCGCAGTGTGATCGATTGGCTCATTTTGGGTCACATCCCGATCCACCACATGCGTCTTGGCTCATCCGCTTGGTCCATTTTGTCGGTGTATGTACCATGCAAGTACCATGGCGCCTTTAGTAGTTAGCAATGTCAGAGCTTATGTGAATCAAGTGGTGCCGTTTCATGTTAACCGCGATGACATGAGATTGACGCTTAAGAGAGGGTCTGGCTGACCTTGTTGAGTCAACACTTGAAGCTTTCCTTTCAAGGATGCATTCGGAGGTAAAAAAAACCAGATATTTTAGAATTTTGTATGCAAGTCAATTCGTTTTCCGCCGCAGAAGCTGCCGCTTTCCCTCATCCCCATTAAAGAGTATGATGCCAGACATGTAAGTCCAGTCCTGATCCACTAGCTATGGAAAGAATTAGCGACAGTTGCTTCATCCTGGTATGGATAATCCAATATAGCACAAGCACCAAACTTCACCTCGGGGAATACAAACTTACTCTTAGAAGTGTTTGGCATTTTCAAATTGAATTTTCCGCTGCAGGATGCATCTCAACAAATGAATTCACTGCTCCGAGAGAAAAGGATCACCAAGTCAAAGCAGCGGAGAGTATTATTCATTCTCTTATTATGGTTGCATTGTCTCTTTTGAAACGCTCTCTCTATGCAAGACATTTTAATCTGTTTTTCTTTTACACTCATCCACACGCTGTTAGACATTGCGGTGGTCCAAATTATTTTGGTGACTCCTGTGACTCATCGCACTGTCTAGGAGCGTAGCTCTGCGTAATTACACTGAAGAGGGACCAGCGCCAGGTGGGGTTACCGAATAGATGTGGTGTGTGTGTGTGACTTAACTTCAAATCTTCTCCAAAAAAGAAAGGTGTTAGGATCACAGATAGAATGTCACAGGACCCAGTGAAATAATAAGATAGGAAATGCCTGGTGGTGGTGGTGGGGGAGTGCGGGAGGAAGTAGAGAGGGATTGAGTGGGAGGTTTGTGTTTGATCCTGTCTCTTCCCTCGCTCGCCCACTTCAATTACCCACCTCTCCTGTTGGCCTCTCTCTGCCTCTATTGGGAATATGGGAGATAATTAAGGAAAAGCACGGCCGCTGTGATTATTGGTTTAAAATGATGATTACCGTGTAGAGAGATGATGTGTGAATGAGGGGGGAGGGAGGAGGTATGGGTTGTTTGTCTTCACATTCGAGACGGACCCTATTCCAACGATTTCAGCGCGACATCCGCCGTAGGATAATTCACCCCCCTGGGGTTTATCGCTTTAAACATATTCTCAATATAGGTTAGGTCTGCTAGGTTAAGGATTGTTCCAGACAAGTAGACTGCTTGGCAAATGCCAAGGGGAGATTACCAAATGAGCGAAAGATGGAGGCCAATAATGTCCTATTAATGACCACAAAAGATGATTTATTTGAATGAATGCTAAGAATTTACTACCGACCTTTTGGATCAGTTAAGGCCACGTATTTTAGCTGGTCCTTGTTTTGGTCACAGACTATCGGGGTACAGTGTCCTTTAAATTGCCCCCTAGAAATGGCTGCAGTTGTTGTGCTAATAGCTATTAAATGCCACTGTTCCTTTTAGGGAATGCAATCGCATGGCACGCAAACAGGCCATCAACCTTCCGATTTGTTAGCATTGCTGTAAGGTTTTAAAGGTGGCTCATTTAACAAATGTGACATTTCAGACGACGCGCTGTGTGTGTGAAGTCGATTGCCACAGTCTTAGACTTTTTAAACGACGGCTGACTCCAAGGAAGTCATTAAAACAGTGGTAACCCTGTGAACATTGCCTGGACGTGCACGTTGTTAGCCTCTAACTGCTTCCACTAAATTCATAGAGTAAGATTTTAGTTTCTTCATTTTATTTTATTATTGCTCCGAGCTGGAAATTGATTGAAAGTCCAATGAGAGCATGGCACGTCATTAATAACAGTATATGTCTAGACAATACAAGGAAACGAGAAAAGAGTTTAAATTACTCTTAGTCATGCAGACCAACTTCCTTTTAACCTGTTCTTCATCTCTCTGCCCTTGTTTTGTCTAGAATCTGGACAACTACAAGCAAACAACTGAACAATACGCCCAGGCCCAGACCAAGGCTGAGAGTCACATCCGGTAAGTTCAGAGAATTTAATGCGTATAAGCTATTAAAAAGATTATTCGGAAAAGAGCTGTTACCATTGTGGCCGATTCACCTCATCGTGTCATTATTTATGCCTGTTGCTTTCTTCTGGCTCCACGAGCCAGTGGACTAGCAAATGCTCTTGCACTATTCAAGTATGTTAAGGACTATCACCACATGCTGCCGTCGAGTTGCCTGTGGCCTCTGCATCATGCAGTACCATCCATCCAGTAATCAGTAGCATCACTGGATCACAGTTACTATTATTATTCGGTTGTGAAATTGCTTCAGATTTCGTTGCTTCCTTGCTTTTTCTGTGTCTTTCACTCTTTGAGTGTATTTTTTCTTTCTCTGTTTTTTCGTATTTTAGCTTCTCTTTATGAATGTCTTTTTGTGACACACACAGTTCAACACTTCTTCCACTTTCAGTCCACAATAACTGCTGGCTTCAGGTGAACAAAATACAACCGATAGTCGACTTCTACGCCTGCCACCAACTTGGAAGTCACAGTGATAAATAATAAGCCTCGGCCAGACTTGGCCTTTACATTGGGGGGATTGTTGTCTACAAAGCAACAGCTGCAATCTTCCAGAAGGAAAACGGAAACAGCAGGAGTCTCAGTCCTTTAGGACCACAGAGAACTGTATGCCCACCTGCTGTTACAGAGCAGGTCGGTCTGAAACATACATTTGTATCCCACTGACCAAGAAGTCACAGTCACAGAGCAATAATTCATATTCACACTGTTCTTATACATCAGAGGGTTGTGCTACAATATTTTATTTTTTATATGTTGTAGCTTTTTTGCGATTAGTGATTTTTTACATTCCCATTATTTCTTGTTTACTATTTATTGTAGTTTGTTTATGCTTATATTCATATATTTATATTCTGCTATGGGAGCAACACCAACGTGACACAATTTCCCCCCCGGGGATCCATAAAGTATTTATGATTATGAATCCGATTTTGATTCATTCACTTCTTCCCAAATTGTTTGCATGCATGGACAACGATTGCACCTGTCACCATTGCAAGAAGGCTAATAAATACACACTGTTTGTCCTTATTGTAATTCCTTCCACTTGCCTTCGCCTCACATTTGAATGTTCAGTTCTTGTACAAACCATCTGAACCTTCCTCTTGCCTAAGCCACCGCTTAGATCTCCCTTCTCTCTCTCTCTCTCGTTCTCTCTTGTGCTCTCACTTTCGCTCTTAGTCTGTCTCGGTCTCTCTCTACAATTATTATTGTATTTTTGTAACCTTCAACATCTCACTTGAATTATACATTTCCTCCTGCATTAAATATTTGTGTGTTTACAGCCTGGGAGAATTATAATTGCTCACCCTATTCTCTTGCATCTGCCATATTAAACACATTGTTGTCTCACGAGGCAGGGCTGAGATGCAGCAGGTATAAAAACACTTATTCTAATAGTTTGTTTTTCTTCATATGTCTTTAATTAACTCATTAAGTATTTTGTTTATTGCCACTTGAACATCAGTCTCACACCTGTTGTTAATCCTGCCATTGTTAGTAAAATTATATGTTTACTATTAAATAATTTAGCATTTTTCTCCAGAGCAACAAAGGGAATGTTTTTAGGTACATGTCATTATTGAGCAGGTAGGGGTTACGCATCTTGCTTAAGGATTCCTGCAGGAATACGGCATTCAAACCTGGTTCCTTTTGGCTGGGAGTCAAGCACCCTAACCGGACTAGACTAACCCCTTGCGGCTTTTATGAACACAAACAACACACCTGTATCTGATTAGTTTGAGACCTTTTGCATAGAATAATGATGAGTTGGAATACATTTGGATTCAAAGTATTAAATGGTTTATTTGTGTGATCCCTGGATGTGTGTGATTTGATTATCAACAGACTCGCAACAAATTCATTGTGACCGGCGTGCTACATTTTTAAACAATGGGATTTGTTTGTTTGTGCTCTAGTAGGTGTGTCTGCGTCTCAGGGTTTTAAGCCCTTTTGCATTCCCCTATTCGGTTCTGTGTTGTTTGTGCGTGTGTGTGTATGTGTGTGTTTCGGGGTTCCCATTAGCGGCCATTGGCTGACTAGAATTCCAATTAACCGCTAAATAGAAATCCTGATCGCCACCTTGGCCGGTAATTATATTCTTATTTGTTTTATTCCAATATTATTATTAGGCTAACTCTCATTCGAACTCTGGTGTGGACCAAACAAGGCAAACCTGGTCCGCTTGAAAACAGGGATGAACTGAATCAGACCCAACGATAGGATGCAAGCCAAAGATTATTAATCGTGGGTTGAATGTACAAATTTGGATTCTCAATAATTTTATTCAGCCAGGTAGGCTCCAGCCGGCGATACCTTTTTCCGAGATTGAATTTGTCGCAGTCGGACATGGTGCAATCTGGAGGTGAAAGCACGTATCCGCATGCGGTTGGACGACGATACTTAGCAACTGCTTGTGGTCACTCACAACAATACTGACGTTTTTACCACGGCAAAATTAAGTAACCAAGACTTTTGTGGTTGCTCCATTATTATTGTCTGCAAGATGAGTGACTTGTGAGTTTCCCTTGGATGATCTGCCCCACAACTTGTGTGAAGGCTAACCGAACCAAATGAAAACGCAACAAAATATCAACTTCCGCCATGACTCGGATTGAGTCTACCGAACTACAGGTGTGAACGCGCCCTGACGGCAAACGCCCCCCTAACCCCCCCCCCCACCCCCTACTCACATTAACAATGAGGTAGAGCACCATCAACAGGAGCAATCTGAAAACTTTTTGTTAAAACACAAGCACATTTGCCTTCGTTTTTCAAATTTGGGCGACACACTGGAATCTTATCGTTGGTTCCGCCGCCAAAAGATACTAATGAGACAAGAGACAAAATAAAGAGTGGCTAAAAATGTATTAACTCACTTGGATCTGTAGTGCAACGGTCAATATGTGACACATCAGCTGTCTCGTGTACTACCACTGTTGGGATAATATATTCGATTGATGCCTCATTTAGTTTTGCATTAGCATACTTGATCAAAGTAATGTTAACAGTGGAAGTGATGTGGTAATGGCAGTAGTATGACAATCGGGTGGGTGAGGGATGAATACTAACACACTAACTAAGCCTTATTTGCAGACACTCTCACTCACTATTCCTGGCCAATTCATTTGAATGGAGCCCAATTCAGGTCAGAACAAATGCCCCCACTCATCTCCCCGGTGCTTTGCTGTTTGGTGAAAGAAGGAGTGTATTGTCAAGCAGTGCTGTGCCCATTATTCTCCCAATGTTTTAGCGGCAGTATGGACTAACGTGCACTCACATGCATGATCGTGTGTCCCCCCCCCCCTCTCTCTCTCTCTCTCTTCCTGCTGCCTATCTCGCCCTCGCACGGCCTGGCTCTGGCTTTGTATTCTGCCGGCTATGTGCTGGTCGTGTTCTGTCAGCGTTTGGCCGGCCTTTCATTGTGTCTGGTCACGTTGTCATTTCACAGTACACTGACCACATGGTAATTATTCTATTTAGCCGCTGCCGCAGTGTGTGGGTGCAATGTGTGCACGCTGCGCGGACATACATTCAAACAACCCAACATATCTTTCCACGGTGCCGCCTTTGTGTCCACACTCTCTCCTCTTCTTCCTTTTGTGTCTGACACTTGCTTGCTCTTCTCTCTCTCTCACTCTCCTCTTCTGCCTATTCAATGCTCTGTAACACACTTCTCTTTTATGAGAACATTTTTGTTCTTATCTCCTGCTGTGTGACTGCTCTTTGCTTCCTGTTGTCTTTAGTTTTTTGGGATGCTTAATTTCTTGGTGTTTTTAGTGGTATAATAGAAGTCGAAGGGTTCCTATTATTTATTGTACAATTACTCTTTTGTGCAGCTACAAGCCTAAATAAATACATAATTACACAAATGTACTATTGCTTCTTTGTCTGAAAACGACTTTATTTTGGAGCAAATAAAAGGGGCCAATAGGTAACTTTGGTGCCATAGGCTTTAAAGTTATTCTTCAGTGTTCATGTTTAACGTAAACAAAAAACACAATACCATTCAGGGATTTCGTGGACATTCTAGGACTTGAAGGCATTCAGGACCAGGGCGATCTATCCCCCAGAGTTGCTGATTGATAAACATGCTTGATGTTTTTTTAATTCATTTCGTGCCAAGCCCAGGTCAAATTAATCCACTGTTGTGTAATATCAGCCCCTGAAAGCGAGGATGCAAATTCAAAATGTACCTGGAAAGACAGAAGTGTTACAGCATGTACACGACGCTGTGCCGGAGCTCCGACAGAACAAAACGTCCTGTGGAAGGAGAGCTAGCAGCGGGTGCTATGTTGAACATATTACTATAATGACTTGGAATGTATAAAGTAGAGCCTGACACAAATCCTAGCAAGCAGCATGTTGTCCCATATTGTTCCCTACAACCAGAGCCCCCACTCCTGAGGGTTGTGTTTTCCATCACTCCACGTATAATCTGGTACTGATGCATGGACTCCAGTCCGTACCGCAACAACATGGGGTTGCACATTTGTGCTAAACACTGATGTAAACATATACTTACCTCATCTTGGATTTCAACTAAGAATGTAAACATTATGGATGTTGCGGCCGTGACATCACCTATTGATTGTCACACCGTTTTGAGGCCTTTCATTTCACGTTATTGGCAAGTCCATTGCCTGACAATTTTTGCAACCAGCACCGGAAAAAAATCTATCTTTGGACCATTGAGGGCGGGAATTGGATTGCCGCATCCAAGAAGTCTGGCCAAAACGCATCTCTATTCAATCCATAATACATTTTTTACGACATTAAACTGTCGAGCGGGACCTCTCATGAACCATGATATAGAGATGAACAAGCCACTCAGATCCTTATTTATTTGCTTTATAGAACCAGAATTAAATTGAGATTCCCATTGACTGGTGACTGGTGGCTGGTCTTTTGGCCACCTATAGGCCGTTAGATTAAAGACACATTAGTTACTTCCTCCACGGCTTCACAAACAGGTGGTTGTGTCTGCAGCTATTTAAATAATTTGTTGGGAAAATAAAGCTTTAAAGATATGATAAGTTAGATCTTAAAAGCCCTTGCAACTGTGTATTATATAAATGATTGAATGAATTTCCTCATACATCAAGTAACACACAGAGTATTTTTGCGTATCGTGCTTAAGGGGATATTTATTTGTGCTATATACTTTGGTTGTCCTTAGGCTTGCACAACTATATTATGCCCCTTACTTGTTTGGCGAGTAGTCAAAAATCTCATTCACTGCTTAACAATATTTTGATTTCATTTGTTTCCATTAAATTTCAATACAAGAAAACTGATACAAAAATGCATACATTCCTGACTTGTCTACTTGTTCCAGTAAGCGTATGCATCTGTGAAAAATTTGTATTTGGACACCTTTTCCAATAAGGGAACACATGGGCCAGGTGACTACACTCTAGGCTTACTGTTTCTCAAGGGAGCTGAAGGCTAGCCCTTACATGTTACAGCACCTGTCTGCACGGAGTCACATGTTTATCACATGGAAAGCATGCTACATGGATTCACATAGTATACAGTATTCCCTTTCCCAAAATGTTTCCTTATAAAGGCAGGTGTTGGCAATTCTTGGTCTTTATACACAAGTATACACAAACTGACACCTTCTCATGCTTTACGTCGTTAAATGTACCTGAGTCTATGAGTTAGATTTTACTTTATAACATAAACAGAAAACCATTTTTTAAGAAAATCATGTTTTTGCTGTTTTTTAGTGGGGTAAGATGGTCGTACACTGGGGGAAGTTGGGACTAATTTACGACGGGGTGGTTTTGCCGAGGCTCAGCAACAAACTGATTACATATTAATTACTTTAATCTAAAACGTTGTTGGTTTTTTATCCACTTGAATCACCTCATATGAAAATATGCTTCCACTTGAGCATCGAGTTTTTGCATTGTGATGAAACCATCTGGCTGATAGTTAATATGTGGTTGTTGTTAATGTTGAATTTGAAGCACATTGATGAGGAACTGTTAAAAGGCAGCGATGACCTGTTATTGAAAAACAATGCACACCCTTGAAACCTAATTGAACAATCCGGATCAAGTATTTAACGATGCTGCGGTACGATAACATAATCAACTGATGCTATCAGTGAGTAAGTCACGGAAAACAAGTGCACCTGAAGCCCTAGCATACGCAATGGTCAGTGAAAGCCTCCTGTGATACACTGGTGCCTCTGTCACCGACCAACGCTTTTTAAGGTGGCATCTTAAGCATAAAGAAACACCCTTACCGAAATTGAAATTGTTGACGATAAAGAGTGCAGGCAGTGGTTGGCGATAGCGGCGCAATGCTCCACAGAGCATGTCTCCCCTTGGCTTTCCCGTCGATCGAGTCGGCCGGAGCCCCGAGTTCTTTTGATTGAAAAGTTATCGCCGTTAAGATGTCACACACAGACACACATGCGCACAAGCCCTTATCTTGTTCCCCGCATGTCACCTATTTTAATGAAACACTCCCCTTATCCCCTCCCCATCTCGGGCTCTGTAGATTCTCGCAGAGGGAGTTCAGTGGGGATCCATCAGCTAGGCTAACAGAGTGTGAATTGTTCTCATACACTTTCTATCTCCTCAGCACTCAAGCTGTCACTGTATGAAGGTACGGATAAGGCGGCTGTCTCTTTTCAATCTGCCGCTTGTGCTTGTTTTTGATTGCTATTCCCATTTCAGACAAGGCTGGAGACTTTGGAACCTGTTTTCCCCCTGGTGTAGTCATTAAACTTGGGGGAATTCTTCTTGTTGTATTGATATATGTTATATTGTTCCAGCAGGCTTGGATCAGAGTCACTCCGGCGGGAAGTGAGAGTGAGAGGAATAGTCACGACTTCTTCCCGGTGAATCTCTGTTCTCCAGAAAGCCTCACATTGGCCTCGCGGACAAGGAGTTCATATCTTTTTTTTTCGTTCACTTTTTACTCAATCGCGCAAGTCCACCAGCTATAATGTCATGAAAGCTATCCTTGTGGCAGCATCATGAAAGCTTTATAAAGCCTAACAATACAAGAGACATGCTCTGTCATTTCCTTTGATCTCACCCCAGCCATGACATCTTTGATCCTCTCCTCTCACTCAGTGCAATATTAAAAAACCTGAAGCTCACTGCTGGTTTTGAGGAACCCAAATCCTTGTCATCATACGTTAATAACCTTTCACCCTCCCTCCCTCCCCACACACACACGCACGCACGCACGCACGCGCGCGCACACACACACACACACACACACACACACACACACACACACACACACACACACACACACACACACACACACACACACACACACACACACACACACAGAGCCTCTAACAAAGAGAAAAAATAATGAAATGTTACGCCCTTGTGATATCTGCCTTTTCTTTTTATTGCCTTATTCCCAAATGCCAGTCTTTGCACTGGTGCAGAACATGGGCTTTCTTCATGAAAACCACACACTGCCAAAGAGAGACAAAAAAATAATGAGAAAGTTTAATGATTGAGCCTAATCTTCCTCCCTGGACACAGCACTTATACATGCAGAGCGTCACGGGCACAAGCAATCCCAGCGTTGTTTTGCTGTTTTTTTTTTCCTTTCCATAGTTAGCTATCACACCAGCTAGTGCGGCTAATGTTTTTCTAATAAGAGCTCACCTTTAATTTCATTCAAACGAGGCAGTTGGCACAGATTAGCGGAGGCAATTTTCTGCTTCAGATTCCATTATTAAAACACAACTGCTATCAGAAAGTTGCTCTTGCTGAATAGAGAAAGGCTAAGGATTTGGATTTATTGGTTGTTTTTTTAAAAGCTAGACCTTGGATTTGCACCTCAGGGCTATTGTCTGCTGTTGTCTTCCCACTGCAACAGAGTGAATCACAATGGAGGGCAAATGTTGGCATGCAAAGTCTGACGTCTCACGGGGCATTTAGTTCCCCTCAAATACAATAAAACTCTTTACATATTCAACGCTTTAAATGGTCACCAGCTTCATTCCCATTGCACACTTGACCTCAGATTGTTGCCCTTACACATGCTAGCCATTCCTTCAGAAACCTCATAGTCCACTTCAATCTGCTCTTGAATGTAAAATAATTGCGCTTTTAAGTCAATCTATTTGCTAAGTGTTTCGTTTGCCTATGGCTCAATAGCTTTATAGCGATGCTTTTGACTTAAAATGGAACTCAATGACAGTATGTGGTCAATTGACTGGCCACCGCATACTGTTACCGAATTGACTGTAAAACCAGACACATGAGATGAAAAGCATATATATTCAGCCTGCAGTGAGAGCAACCGGCATCTTGGCAATTTGCACTGCGTTGCCACTGGTTACTAGTGGTCCATGCAAGTAAGGAGGGCTATTTGTCATCATTCCATACATTTCAGTTGCTCCCAACCGTCCGCGCTCTCTCTGGTTCACCCCGTCTCTCTCTCCTCTCCTCAGTGAACTAGGTAAACAAGCATGTCTATCTGTTTTGGGGCAGTCAGGGGCTCCTGAGCTCATTCATATAGGGAGAATGCACTGCTCTGTAATTTCTGTGAAGTGTGTGTGTGTATGCGTGCGTGCGTGCGTGCGTGCGTGCGTGCGTGCGTGCGTGCGTGCGCACGCGCGCGCGTGTGGTGATCAAAAGGTCAGTTTCCCAGAATAGCAAGGCATGCCCTGTCATGTCAAATGAAGCAATGTGTCTCCATCAAATGAAACATTTATTCTCTCTCGCTCTCTCGCTCTCTAGCTCTCTCTCTAGCTCTCTCTCTCTACAGCTCTCTATTATTCTATCTCTTTATCGCCTTGCTCTATGTCTCTAGTGTTTCTAGCACATCTTCCCTCTTCCTCATTCTCTTTGACAGAAGGAATACTATGAACAAGCTGGCAAGGCTTTTTAGAACTTAATTATATTAAAAACAGTCATTCTACAATTCGGTAATGCACATATTGCAGTACATACAGCCTGAGATATTGCTTTTGCAGGACATAATGAAATTCATTCATTATTCATTAATCCAATCAGACTAGTGAATTGGACTTAATGAGAATTATTTATTTTTGAATATGAGTAATATTTTTTTTTTGCTTTGGTGTGTGTATGTGTTTCTACATTTTGTGTATGTTTGTCTGGACTGGGAGGGTGTGTGTGTGTGTGTGTGTGTGTGTGTGTGTGTGTGTGTGTGTGTGTGTGTGTGTGTTGTGGCAACCCCGATCGTCGGCGGCTGAGGTTTCCAGAGGAGATGGATCAAACAAGGCGTGGGTTAACGTTCGTTTATTTGGTTAACCACTTATGCAAAAAAGGAACAAAGGAGTGAACTCAGGTTCTTCCTGGTCTGGGAATAAAGGACGCCGCGCCGGGTCTGGTCCTGCTGCGGGGGGCGGGGTCTCGATCCCCTGCGTCTTCGGCGGCTTAGTCCTGGGGGGAAGCGTATTGGCATTAGCGGGGGTTCGGGTAATCTCCACCCACTGCGTCTTTCCCGTTCGGTCGCGTTCCCCTGACTGGTGTCCACGCGGCCGTTAAGTCCCCTCCGCTGTCTTGCTCCGCCGGGTGCTCCGCATCTCCGTGATTGCGCGGGTGCGCTCGATGCTCCCTCCCGCATCGCTGCGCCGAGCGGCACGTATCTCCCCCTGACTACCTGCCCGCGGAGAGGGCGCTGGCGGGGCTCGAACTCCTCCGTGGGATCGGGGTTGCCACACACCCCCCCCCTCAGCTGCAAGTCGGGGTCTGCCCGGCATAGGCCTAGGCAGGCGTCCCTCCGGGACAGTGCGTCTGCGTTGGCGTGTGCGCGTCCGGGCCGGTGGACCACCTGGAAGTGGTAGTCCTGCAGGGCCAGGAACCAGCGCGTCACCCGGGCGTTGGTGTCCTTGGCCGTGGCCATCCACTTCAGGGGGGCGTGGTCTGTGACCAGGGTGAAGGTGCGTCCGAGGAGGTAATAGCGGAGCTTCTCCACGGCCCACTTTATAGCCAGCGCCTCCTTCTCTACGGTCGAGTAGGCTTTCTCGCTGGTCAGGAGTTTCCGGCTGATGTAGGTCACCGGGTGCTCCTCGCCCGACCGGACCTGGGATAAGACCGCTCCCAGGCCCACCTCGGACGCGTCGGTGTGGACGACGAAGGGGAGGTTGAAGTCCGGGGTGATTAGGAGGGGCTCGGTGCAGAGGGCCCGTCGGAGGGACAAGAACGCCTCGTCGACCTCCTCTGTCCACTCGACCCGGTCAGGCAGAGCCCTCCGCGTCAACTCGTGGAGGGGGCTGGCCAGGGTCGCGAACGCCGGGATGAAGCGCTGGTAATATCCCACCAGTCCCAGGAACGACTTCACCTGCTTCTTCGTCCTCGGCCGGGGCCAGGTCTGGATGGTCTGCACCTTCTCCTCTTGCGGTTTGACGCTGCCCCTCCCCACCCGGTAGCCCAGGTAGGACGCCTCTTCGAGGCCCAGGTGGCACTTTTTAGGGTTGGCCGTGAGGCCGGCGGCTCGGAGCGCTCCCAGGACGGCACGGAGGTGATGTAGGTGCCGGTCCCAGGTGCTGCTGTGGATGACGATGTCGTCTATGTAGGCGGCGGCATATTCCCTGTGGGCCCGTAGGACCCGGTCCATCATGCGCTGGAAGGTCGCGGGCGCCCCGTGCACCCCGAACGGGAGGACCGTGTACTGGTACAGCCCGTCGGGGGTGGCAAATGCTGTCTTCTCCCGGGCCCGCTGAGTGAGAGGGACCTGCCAGTACCCCTTCGTCAGGTCCAGGGTGGTAATGAACCGGGCCGGCCCCAGCCGCTCTATTAGCTCGTCTATGCGGGGCATGGGGTAGGCGTCGAAGGCCGACACTTCATTCAGCTTCCGGAAGTCATTGCAGAAGCGGTACGACCCGTCCGGTTTGGGGACCAGGACCACCGGGCTGGACCAGGCGCTGTGGGACTCCTCGATGATCCCCATCTGCAGCATGCTGGTGACTTCCGCTCGGATGGCGGCCCGCCGTGCCTCCGGAATGCGGTAGGGCCGGAGTCGGACTCTGACTCCCGGTTCCGTCTTGATGTCGTGGCTGACGGTCGCGGTCCTTCCGGGCCGCTCCGAGAAGACGTCGAGGTGCTGGAGGACCACTTCCTTCAGGTCCTGGGACTGGCTGGGGCTCAGCTGGTCCCCCACTGGTACCTCGGGCAGGGGTAGTTGGGCGGATAGGGACAGGAGGGCTGGATCCCGCAGGGCTGTTGGTGGGTGCCACTGCTTCAGCAGGTTGATGTGGTAGACCTGGATGGTCTTGCGCCTCCCTGGTTGCCGCACCCGGTAGTTGACTTCGCCGACGCGGTCGATGACGTCGTAGGGGCCTTGCCATTTGGCCAGGAACTTACCCTCAGCAGTCGGGACGAGGACCAGCACCTGGTCCCCCGGGTTGAAGGTGCGGAGCTTGGCCCCTCGGTTGTACACCCGGGCTTGGGCTTGCTGGGCCCGACCGAGGTGTTCCCGGACCACGGGCCAGATCTGCGCCATCCGGCCGCGCATCTGCTCCACATGCTCGACAACGGTGCGGTGGGGTGATGGTTGGCTCTCCCAGGCGTCCCGGGCGATGTCGAGCAGCCCTCTTGGTCGCCGACCGTAGAGGAGCTCGAACGGCGAGAATCCCGTGGAGGCCTGGGGCACCTCTCGAACGGCGAATAGGACATGCGGAAGCAGCTGGTCCCAATTCTTCCCATCGGCTTCCATGACCTTTTTGAGCATGGACTTCAGGGTTTTGTTAAACCTCTCCACCAACCCATCGGTTTGGGGATGGTAGACGGAGGTCCGGAGGTGGCGGATCTGTAACATACTGGTGAGGCCTTTCAACACCCGGGACATAAAACAGGACCCCTGGTCCGTCAGGATCTCCCGGACGATTCCCACCCGGCTGAATAAGACCATTAGCTCCCTCGCCACTGCCTTGGCGGTGGCGGCCCGTAGAGGAACTGCCTCTGGGTACCGTGTGGCGTAATCCACCATGACTAGGACATAGCGGTGACCTCGACTAGTCTTGGGGAGGGGACCTACGATGTCTAGCCCCAGCCGGTCGAACGGGACCTCTATCAGCGGCATCGGTATGAGGGGGTTCCGGACCGTGGGCCTCGGGGCGGTGTGTTGGCACTCGGGGCACGCCCGGCAGTAGTCCTCTACGTTCCGTTTTACCCCCGGCCAGAAAAATCGGTCCAGGATTCTGTCCCTCGTCTTGTCCACCCCCAGGTGAGCCCCCAATAGGTGTGTATGGGCCATGTAGAGGACCTTGCTGACGTACGGCCTTGGAACGAGCAACTGTTCTACCTCCTTACCCCCTCTCTGTACCACCCGGTATAGTAACCCCCCCCTTGTGCTGAAGTGTGGGTACCGCCTGTCACTCACCGAGTCCCGCGAGAGGCCCTCGTGGACCTGGACGTGTCCCCAGGCGTGGCGGAGGGCGTCGTCCTCCAGCTGGGCGGTGGCGAACTGTCCTCCCTTGCCGGGTCCTCCCCCGTCGGCCAGGGGGTAGTCGGTGAAGTCTATGAGGGGCGGAGACTCCTCCTCGTCTGGCGGAGGGGCCTGCTCGGAGCCCGTCAACGTGTCCGGGGTCCCCGGGGGAAGGGACACCGTGGACGAGGCGGGGGCCTGTCGTGCCGCCTCTCTCGGGGCCCTGTCGGGGGACTCGTTCGAGTCGGACCGGGAAGGCGTCGGGTGGGAGGCCATATAGGCGGGCCGGCTACGCAGCCGGCGGGGTCGGGTCCGAGGGGGTCGGCGTCGGGGTGCCTGAAGCTCGGCCCCTAGCAGTTGGGCGAAGATCGGGCAGTCCCGCCCGATTAAGAGGGGCATCGGGAGGTTTGGGACCAGCCCGGCCCGAACCGTGAAGGTGCCCTTCGGGGTCCGGACTGTGATCTGCCTCGTGCTGTAGGACTCGGTCTGCCCGTGGATACAGCCGACGTCGATCCTCCCCCCGGGGGCCCCGTCCGCCAGGTCGGGTCGGACCAGCGTAACCACGCTCCCGGAGTCGAGCAGGGCGTGGGTGTCGTGCCTCCCCACGCGGACCGGTAGGCTGGGGGTGTCGGTCCTCTCGTGGGACCAGCAGGTGGTGCGGAGGCAGGCCCCCCCTCTCCTGTCGGACGGACTGGCCGTGGGCATGGATACGTCTCCGGCTCCGGGACAATGGCGAGCCAGGTGGCCCGTTTGGCCGCACGTGTAGCACCTCCACTCCTCTCTCTGGGTCGGAGGGGCGGGCCCTCGGCGGTCCGCGATGGTCTGGTTCGGGTAGGCGGGTGCGCGGGTGGGCGGTGCCTGGGTGCGCTGGCTCTCCGGCGTCCGTCCGCGCCGCTCGGTCCGCGTCTCCCCCGCCCCCCCCGGGGCCGGGGTCGCCCCGCCGCACAGCCGCTGGGTGACCTGGTGGTTCTCCAGTAACTCCACGAGGTCGTTCACCGTCCTGGGTTGGTTTCCGGAGGCCCAGCGTTTGGCCCCGGCGGGCAGGGCTCGGATGCAGCGGTCGATCACCAGCCGGTCCAGGTGCGGGGGACCCTCCCCCTCGACGAGCCACCGCTCCGCCAGGCGGACGAGTTGTGATACCTGGCTCCTCACCGAGCCCAGGGGGTCGTACACCCAGTCGTGGAACCGCTGCGCCTGGGCTGGGAGGCTGTGGCCGTAGTGGGCGAGGATGGCCCGCTTGAGCGTGGGGTAGTGCGCCGCCTGGGCCGTGCTGAGGTCGCGGTAGGCGCGTGGAGCGTCCCCGGACAGGAAAGGCGCCAGTATGTAGCCCCACTGGTCCGCTGGCCACCTCTCACGGGCCGCGGTCCGCTCAAAAATCTCAAGGTAGGCCTCAACGTCATCGTCCGGTCCCAGTTTGGTGAGCCGCTTCGTGGGGGCGGCGTGAGACGGCTCCCGTGCGAGCTGCTCAGCCATCCGGGCCATGCATCGCCGCAGCACCTCGATCTCCTCCTCCCGCGTTGCGGCCGGGACTCCGGGTTGACTCATGGTCCTCTAGGGTCTGCCGTAGGATCGCGTTGCCTGCATTCTCCACCACTGTGGCAACCCCGATCGTCGGCGGCTGAGGTTTCCAGAGGAGATGGATCAAACAAGGCGTGGGTTAACGTTCGTTTATTTGGTTAACCACTTATGCAAAAAAGGAACAAAGGAGTGAACTCAGGTTCTTCCTGGTCTGGGAATAAAGGACGCCGCGCCGGGTCTGGTCCTGCTGCGGGGGGCGGGGTCTCGATCCCCTGCGTCTTCGGCGGCTTAGTCCTGGGGGGAAGCGTATTGGCATTAGCGGGGGTTCGGGTAATCTCCACCCACTGCGTCTTTCCCGTTCGGTCGCGTTCCCCTGACTGGTGTCCACGCGGCCGTTAAGTCCCCTCCGCTGTCTTGCTCCGCCGGGTGCTCCGCATCTCCGTGATTGCGCGGGTGCGCTCGATGCTCCCTCCCGCATCGCTGCGCCGAGCGGCACGTATCTCCCCCTGACTACCTGCCCGCGGAGAGGGCGCTGGCGGGGCTCGAACTCCTCCGTGGGATCGGGGTTGCCACAGTGTGTGTGTGTGTGTGTGTGTGTGTGTGTGTGTGTTGGTGTGTGTCTATTCCTATCCTCACCAGTAGTGGTTTCTGTCACAACACTAGGTAAATTACTGCAACCAACAGAGCACTCAAGGATTACCCTCATGTAGGATTAGCATTTACTGCGTGTCCGTTTGTGTGTGTGTGTGTGTGTGTGTGTGTGTGTGTGTGTGTGTGTGTGTGTGTGTGTGTGTGTGTGTGTGTGTGTGTGTGTGTGTGTGTGTGTGTGTGTGTGTGTGTGTGAGAGGAGATAAAAAATAATGAAAGAGTTCGAGGGGGATTTCTGAGCTGCATTGTCAATGCATAATTCATCTTGCTCTTGTACCTTGAATCTTCCCTTAATTTAGAACTATTCAAACAAAGTGTATGAGCCAAACAGACCTCTTCTGTAAGCTCTTCAAATTATGTATGAATCGGAAGTCGTTGCAGATAAGATTTGCCACTACTGTTGCTGTCATTTGAGCTGAGCCTGACATCCTGGAGGATATGGAAGGAGTGACACTTTGACTTTGACTGGCAGGAAGAAGGCAGCGCAACACCGGGGGTTAATATTGAAGAATGGGATAAAATTGTATATTTATATGTGATATTTTGTATTCCAACATATGCACCTGGGTCTCTATGAGCGGGAGAAGATTATTCTTGGATCCAGCAGTTCTAGAAGTTATACTGTGTTAAAGATCAATCAAAAGGAAAAGTATCGATAGAAACAAGCACAATATATTATATGATGATGTATTTATATGATACATGATTCATCCATTCATCCATTTTGCATGCTAGGATCATTCCCATGCATGAGGTATATAATAAGTGTACCATCTGTAAATAAAAGTCCATGTGGTTTACGTTATTGCAGACAGCTATGCTGTGGGGACGTGAGGCTTTGTTTCAGCCTGTCTCATCCGTTCTCACTGGTCTCAATGTCTGTACATCTCTGTCCTTTTTTAAAGGGTTGGCGATTGTGATGATGCACTCACCCTCTCCTCTACGATCTGTGTCCATCCAGGCCCCGCCACACAACCGCTATTTGTACTGAGCTCCAGGGACAGGTGTTCAAGTGCTACAGAGACCACCCACAGCAGACGCTGACCTGCTCCAGCCTGGCCAGGCAGTATATGAACTGCATCCAGCAAGCCAAGCAGGTAGGCAACGTGGCTGTACCCACCCAGAGAGACAGATCAAATGTTGGTCAGGTGTGTGTGTGTGTGTGTGTGTGTGTGTGTGTGTGTGTGTGTGTGTGTGTGTGTGTGTGTGTGTGTGTGTGTGTGTGTGTGTGTGTGTGTGTGTGTGTGTGTGTGTGTGTGTGAAACTAATTGTGTGTGTGTTGTTTAAGTATACAATTATATACAGGCATTATCCTGTGGGGATATCACCTCCGTAAATGAAAAAAAAAAAAAAGACATTCCTCCCATCTTTAAAATCATCCTTAACATAAATAGATGACAACATAACAAAAGATTGCCTGATTCCCATGAATCCTTAAATGAGGTTAATCCAACCTGAGGTGATAAAAGACGGATATATCCCCCTGATGATCAACAGAATGATGCAAGACAATGATAGACTCACTAAAAATCCTTTCTCTCAGTTACTTTTGCTAAAGGTGGATCTACAATCAAGATGATTTCTCTGACTGAATTCTATAACATGACTTCTGTCGGTTTGGATTAGCTATTGGCACAGTGTGAATTATATTTTTGTTTTGGTAGTTTCCCAAATGATATGCACACGGAGAAAATACCAGATGTCGAAATTTCAAAAAAAACATACTGAATAATTGAACCAAAATAAGTAAATCTTGGCAAACAAGCTTAATAGAGTATTGAACTTGTTTACCAAGATTAACTTCTATAAATAATAGTTAATCATGAAACACAATGAACTAACTATCTACAGACAGGCAATGGCACTGTGACTCTTTAATAGGGAAACGACAAGACTTTTCCATGATAAATTGACTAATTTTTCATCAGCCACTCTGTAATAGAGCGTTATGATTTTACGCTATTCGTTTCACAGAAAGTTGCAAGACCTTGCGGTTATCTACAAAGTGCTTATTTTACCCCATTTCTTCATCAAAGAATATAATGAGCGTTGCAATTTTATGCATTTATTATTGTGACAAAATATGGTGGTGCTGCTCCTTGAAAAGATAAAGGCACCAAGCAACACTTTTAGCAGAATTTAGCAGTTTAAACGCAGATGAAAGCATAAAGTCGAACTATAAAAGCTGGTTCTAAAGCTGGTTCCAAAGATCAGTTTCCCAGCCAAAATGTAGCCCAAAGACCTTTGTATGGGCATCAATACTATCTTCTACAACTGCAAGCATGAGTTGTATACGTGCAAGTGTGTTTTGTTTTTGAACAAACAGAGGAGAGTAACGCAATGGTGTTTTCTCTTTTTTTCTCTCCGTACACAACACTTGTTTAATTCCGATTCAATCAGGCATATCCTTGAGGGAGTGGAACAAAATGAGATTCAAAGGCAGAAACAAAGCGGAGCAGAAAGGAGCCATTGTAAGGCAGACAGGGAGCGAGTAACGGAGCCAATTTCTGAATAAGAAAAATGCAGTGTTTTGCAACATATCACCACCCCACACAAACCTCTTCCAGCGCCAGGACTGAGGCAGAAGAAACTGGTTAAAACTGTGTATTTGCGTGCCTGCCACGAATCACTTGGACCTACCACCCTCTTCCTTCCTGACATTATAGTGCAGGTATTTTTTCTTCCACAGCAATGAGGGCTCTTTTTACTTTCGAAATTGTTGAGACGTGAAGATTTGAGGGATCCCGAGGATTTAGCTTTGTAGAGTTTATACTTGAAGCAAAATTTGAACAGCTTTTTTATGGTTTGAGTACATGCAGACATTTTGGCTCAAGGAAAAGTTAAACTGATAAGATAAGTCTTATATGAAGATAGCAAAGCAATATATCTATTTTTTAGGGATATCTCGTTCTAAAAGGTAACCCAAAACAGTTTTATCGCCGACATCTTTTCCATCTAACCTTTCTTTATTGACTTAATCTGACCAAGATTAAATCTTAAATTTCACTTCAACACTGACAGACCCTTCCTGCTCAACTGAAGCTTGTTGGACTTGGAGTTGACCTTTAAGACTTCTGAGGAGTGCTTTATCCCAAGCTGAAACCTAAAGCCATACTGGTATTTGGAGGTGTTTGATTTCAAGGTAGATATCAGGGGACACTTTATGCTGTCAATTTTAATGATCTCCCTCCTCAGATACTTGGCTAACTAAGTAGTTGAATACATGCTCCGTCATTGATATCGCTTTCAATGTTTTCAAGGCTTTTTAATGATGTAGGTCACACTTTCATCCAAAGCAATTTACAGCAAGGGCATTAAGGAGCATGTTGCTCCATGAGGTCTATTGGTAGGCTGCAGTTATTGGAGATTGAACCTGGAACCTTTCAGCAAGGCTTTACCAACTACACTTTCCTACTTGAACAGACCTACTGTCCTCTCCTTTCTGTCCATCGCCATCTATTGTCGTTTAGAAACCCATTTTCCTCTGGCTTTTGCTAGGCTGTGATACAAACAATACAAGATACCTTGTATTGTTGCAAGGTTATTTTATTTCATTGAAACTTTATTAAATCATATTAAGTCAGGCAGCGCTTTTGTGTTGTCTCTAATAGAACCATAGTTTCAGAAAGGAAAAACAAATTGGCTTTCTGGGAACTCTATTATCAAAGTGTTTTGCTGCTGAAGTTTTTTGCTTCAATATCAGACGGATGGAGTGTACTAGGGTCGTGTTTAGAGCAGCAGAAAGATAGCATGATACCAGTCGGAAGAAAACAGGCAGACAAGAAAGCAATAACAATTTTGTTCAGAACTTGAACATCAATCAATTGAGAGAAATATAGCCTTCAGAATGATTGACATGCAAGTATGTTTTTTTGTAAACATTGAATGATTTAGTACGAACAATTGGCTCATACAATATCATCAGAATTAATTAATCAATCCATGGAGTCTTTTGTTAAAGGGTTGTTGGATGACACACACCGTATGCAGTCACTAATGTAAAGTACACTGAGGCTGTTAAAGAGGGTGAGCATTGGAGGACTTGCCCCAGGGTTTCTTTCACCAGTCAACTTTGATGAGAAGAGATGTGACGGCACTCCAAGGACCTCTCTGGACACAGCGGTAGCCCGCCTGTCAAAAAAAGATCTGAGAGTGGCAACAGCTTGATATAGTGTGAGTGTTGGATACTTTATGATCTGTTTTTGAATCGTAATTGGGTAAGCGCCATCAATATCTGGCTGCAGCAGCCCTACTTATTTTAGCAATGGACAATTCATTATTTATCAGAGTATTCAGTTAATCTATACATTTGAAACATTCATTATTGTTATACTGATGGTTTAACAAAGGATTCATACATTTTTGATTGGTGATTTCTCCAAATACCTTGTTGACACTATACATTGTCCTGGTTAACATTAGAAAGAAGGCAAAATCAGTGGAAAAATTTCCACTGAGAGGTATTTGCTTTTCTCCAGAAGTTAGGCTTTTAGTACTGTGAGATGAGTAATAATTAAAACATCAAACAGGCGAAGATCCAGAAAAAACTATATTTTGAAATAAAATAACAGTTTTTGTCTGATATATCCATGATTAAAGAAAGAATGCCTGTTTATCCCTCAAATATTATCTTGGCAAGAGTGGACACCTTTTTTCACCCTTATCTCAGGCTTATTTCCTTCTTGACATAAGCTTGTAGGAGATTTCAGTCTTACTACCATATCCTGCTGCCGGTTCATTGTTGGCTCTTCTAGATTTTGAGGTATGATTGTACAATTCATTAGTTTAGCAATATCAGTTTAGCAATAAACAGTGCCATTCTATGTAATTCCAACTAAATCTTCTGCAAATAGAATAAAGCGGTTGGAAATGGCTGCATCCCAATGTGATGTTTTTAGTCTGGTGCTCTTGTTGGCTGTGTGTCTTTCTATTGGCCTGCAGCTGTCAATCAATCTACCAATGAAACCAGCAGTCTGCCAGCTCCCTGTTTCCCTGCCAGTGTTTCACTGCAGTCTATCTCTCACAATCGCTCCCACACACACTCTATCTCTCTCTATCTCTCTCTCTGTTTCTGTCTCTGTCTGTGTGTATCTCGCTCCCTCTCTCTGAGTCAGTCTCGCTCTCGCACTCAGAGTCAGTCTCTCTCTCTGAGTCAGTCTCTCTCTCTCTCTCTCTCTCTCTCTCTCTCTCTCTCTCTCTCTCTCTCTCTCTCTCTCTCTCTCTCTCTCTCTCTCTCTCTCTCTCTCTCTCACAGAAAAAGAGAGACTCTCTTTAGGGTCTACAAACTCATCACATCTACAGCAATATAGTTCATTCTCTCATCTCTCTTAATTCCTCTCATGTTAGGTTGAACATCGAAAGCCAGCTTGGTGGACACACGCCCCTGTGCATGCACCCACACCAAACAAACTAATTTAATATTTATTTCTATATTCCCTCTTCCACCTGCAGAGGACAGTGGCGTAGTAGAAGCAACCAGTCCTGCCGCCCACCCGCCATTATGCTAGGATCATTAATAGGCATATACGACTTTCTGTGTGTGTGTGTGTGTGTGTGTGTGTGTGTGTGTGTGTGTGTGTGTGTGTGTGTGTGTGTGTGTGTGTGTGTGTGTGTGTGTGTGTGTGTGTGTGTGTGTGTGTGCGGTGCGCGCGCGCGCGCGCGTGTGCGTGTGTGTGTGTTTGTCCATGTGACTGTGTTTCTGTGCACTGGTTTGGGAGTGGGAAAGAGAGTTGTTGGGAAGATGGGCTACATCTTTTGTCCTGAATAATTGTCCTATGTCTGTCTAAAGAATTGATTTGACAGCGCCTACAGTGGCAGATCATCAGTATGCTAACACTAGCACCCTGCCATTTAAATCCCCATCTGTGGGGGGCTAACAGCGCTGGAGCTACACGCACCACTCTACTTGGACACTTAATACACTTGAACCCCCTACTCGCTCCCTGTCTCTATTGCTGTCTCTCATGTTCTCTCTCTCTCTCTCTCTCTCTCTCTCTCTCTCTGTCTCTGTCTCTGTCTCTGTCTCTGTCTCTCTCTCTCTCTCTCTCTCTCTCTCTCTCTCTCTCTCTCTCTCTCTCTCTCTCTCTCTCTCTCTCTCTCTCTCTCTCTCTGTCTCTCTCTAACTGTCATGCTTTGTCTCTAATAACTCTCTCAGTAGGTTGTTCTCTCTCTCTCTCACTCCTCTAAATGCAGTGTTAGAGAGAGTTTGCAAAGAAAATGCTGTACTGTAATGTGTGTAGGAAGGTGTGTGTGAATGTGTTGTTTTATTCATTGCTGGATTTATTTTATTATAATATTCTATTGTTATGTTGCCCAGAATCACACAATATAAAAATGAAAACAATAGTTAAAAAGTATATGATACAGGATACATATACATAATATGTATGTTTGTTTACACATATATGTCTTTATGTTTTTTTTAATATATATATATATATATAAATATAATCATTTGACATGTTTCAGGTAAATAAAAACAAACTCTGAAATATAAGTTCATTATTAAAAAATGATTCACAATGATTAAAATAATTAATCAATAATTGATAAATAGGATTTTCATTATATTAAATAATTTGAAGTCATTTTATTATAGTTCATTTTAACCTCATTAAATAGCAAATACAATTTATAAATAGCATGGTTCTCTATTTGTATTTAGACTTGAAATTAATTATATTAGTATGTTTATTAAGATTCAGATTTGTAAACAACATTGTGTTTAATGCAAACCTTTTTACTGGCTCAATCAGCAATAGAGGCTGGCAAAAAGAACACCGTTGCGGTCCAAATCCAGAACAAATCAGTTATTTATAAACTCGAAAAGTCCCATCTCAAAGGGCTAACCATAACACATTCTCAACCTTGGGTTTGTGTTGCCTGTGTTGCCTGCCACAGCCAGAGAGGCTGTAAGCAGGGATAGCAAACACAGTCCAGTGGGAGCAGGGAAACATTCTGTGGAAGTCAGGAGAGAGTTGTTATTTAGTAAGCTGCAGGCTAGGGAAGTGGGAAGTAGCGCAACAGATTTGGAAGAAGCCTAAAAGAAGGCGCGGGCATGCTCCAGAATTTAGCAGTATGTTTGCTTTGAAGAGCTCACTCCGGCCCCCCGAGAGGGATGGACAGTTTATCTGCCAAAGTCATGCAGTTTGGGTGCTCAACGATAGTCTACTCTGGCAGGCTTACGCAGACCCTGAGGTCAATAAGATTACCTGTCTAGCCCCGAAGTTAAGCACTCCTCCTCCACTGAAATGTCCTCACTTCTCATTTGGACTTTGTGTTGACATTGATGGCCGAAGCGTCCATATTCTGGCAGTATTATTCCAGGGACTCATGGCCAATGTGGGTCCGATCGCCGATTAAGTTTTCCGAAATGATACTTTTTTTCAGCTATAGTGTGTGCCATTATATAACATGCTAATCCGGAAATCGAGTAAGATGATAAGACTGCACCGAAGCATGATGCAGTCAGTAGCCCTTCTCGTTTCTGAGAATGATGAATATCAGAGTATGTGTTTCTGGAAACATCTCCAACAACAGCTGTTCCAACCGAATCTTCATCACAGCTCTTCGTCCTGCCATCTGCTCGTTGTTTCGTCTTTGGTGTGTCTCTGCACTGGGCTGCTTAAGGTTAGCGTAGGCGAATAGGCTCATTGTGCCGTCCACTTGGACAACCTCGGTTTGGGTTGCTGTTGCAATGTTTGCTAGTACCGCCAGGATACTGAATAATAACCACTATGAGTCTTGGGCCTCGTGATTTAATGCAAATACGCAAATGTATTTAAATCTATACTCCCTCACACATATTTCCCCTCCCGCTCTGCGTGTGTTTCTCCCCAGCCCTTTGTGAATGGTCTCCGGGACATCCATCATTCCCAACTCAACCAATTCTCTGAAGATGCACCGTGCCACGGAGAGATTACAGCTCTTCTCATATGCACCCTGTCTCCTCATTTGTCCTTGTCCTGGCAGCCACTCTACCTCTCTCTACCTCTCTCTACCTCTCCCCCTACCTCTCCCTCTCCTCCCTCTCGCCTCGCTCACTCTCTCTCTCTTTTCCATCTATCTCTTTCTAGCTCTATCTCTACCTCTCAGCCCCTCTCTTTCTCTGAATCTGCCTATCTCTGTCCACCTCTCCCTGTTTTACCCTTCCTCTTCTCTCTGTCCCTCCTTCTACATCTCTTTCTATCCCTCTGTACAGCTCTCTATAGATCTTTTTCTCTGCCTGTACCTCCCTCCCCCTTTAACACTCTCTAGATATCCCTCCCGCTCTCATCTCTCCCAGCTCAAATGTAATTGATATACTCCACATCGCTCAACATACCTGTCCTAACACTGGATCAGCCTAAAAAGTCCAAAAACTCCCTTTACAAATGTATTGGCCTATATATTGTAGTGGGCAGACTTTGACAATACACGACAGCTGATTCCTATGCAGTCTTGTCACCAAATTGGTTCTCATCAAGTCACGTCATCCAGTTAATATGTGATTAATGACTCTCCATCTCCCCTTTAATAAGTGGAGGGGGATTTACTGACTGACTCAATGATAACAGGAGACTGTGACTCATTCATTAACTGACTGACTGAATTAACCCCTTACTGACTGACTGTCTGACTCATTCAGTCATAGTCTGACGCATGTATTGACTGACTGGCTGATTAACTGTCTGACTTATTCATTAACTGACTGACTGAGTCACTCATTCATTGACTGACTGACTGATTAGTCAACCATCTCACCAAGTGCATTCTTTATGTAAAGACTAATTGGCATGCCTTTCTTACTGACTGGTTGTGAATGGTTAAGTGTTTGTCAGGCAGGCCAGTCAGCCAACATTGACTTGGTGAGCTTGTTTTTTCCCTTAGTGAGCGTGAGTGACACATTTCCTTGGTTCCTTCTCTATGTGGGCCTCCACTGAGGACATCAGAAAGAGACCGGAGAGAGAGGGGGAGAGACAAATAGTGAGATAGACAGATGGATAGATAGAGAGAAAGTGCTGTTAGCAGGTCACGGAAAAGACAGTTATTGATTTTCTACCCTTCTATTATTTTTGTTTTCTGGATCTGAGATTCAAGCAAGTCACTCAACTGTGTGTGTGCGTGTGCGTGTGCGTGTGCGTGTGTGTGTGTGTGTGTGTGTGCGTATATATGTGTCCTTCATGCGGTTTGAAACGTCTGCTTACCATTAGTTAGTTGTCTGTATGGCCATTAGCTGCTGTTTGTTTGGATATGTGTTTGTGTATGTGCATGTGTGCTGGTGTGTGTGTGTGTGTGTGTGTGTGTGTGTGTGTGTGTGTGTGTGTGTGTGTGTGTGTGTGTGTGTGTGTGTGTGTGTGTGTTTGTGTGTAGTCAGGCTGTAGCTGTTGTGCTAGGAGGTTGCTGGGGGTCATAGCTGCTAGCTGGTCAACACATGGCAGCCTACATGCTCTGTACACTGCCTGCAAGTAATTGGATTGATCCTGACAGGTGTGTGTGTGTGTGTGTGTGTGTGTGTGTGTGTGTGTGTGTGTGTGTGTGTGTGTGTGTGTGTGTGTGTGTGTGTGTGTGTGTGTGTGTGTGTGTGTGTGTTAGTGTGTGTGTGTGTTAGTGTGTGTGTGTATGTAAGAGTGTGTGTGATCGCCATGTTTTCAGTTTGGTTGACTTTAAATCAAATTCTTCACCTCTAGTTTTGAGTGCTGGACTGTACAGTGTACTAGTAGTATTGCTGTTTTCTGCATACTTTCTTATGCACTACAGTTAGGGAAGCCTCAGCCTTGTATAGTCTCGTTCCACTCACTGCCCATGATTACCATCGGAAAGCATCCAGTTTAAATGCGCTATGATTAATTGTCACGTTATTTCACTGATTTGATTTTAACATCTAGGCGTTTAAACACACCCAGCTGAGCGAGTTTGGGAATTTACTTCCATGAAGAACTCCCCGCCTCTCGAGCTGGGCTCCATGTCCCTGCATGGCCCTAGATCCACACTCTGGTGCCATGTGTTGGTCTTTCAAGGTGCACTGCATGCAAGTGTTTCTCTCGGTCTTGAAATTAGCTGTATGTCTGTGTGTGTGTGAGTGCGCGTGTGTGTGGCGTTGGTCCAAACGCCAGCCTTAGGCGCCAGGCAGAGCTTAGTGTGGCGTGTAGAAGGTGGTAGGGGTCAGCCCGGGACCCAGGGAGCCCTTCATACACTATGCATGAGGCTCCGCGTCCCCTCGCTACCGCCTCTACGTGATGTTGGCAATGCCAAGCACAGCCCGCGCCGAGCCTAACCCTTCACTGATGCACACAGGCATCAGAGTCACACACGGACCGACCTACACACACACACGCACCAACCCGTCACTTCACACACTCACACGCACCTGCCCTCACACACAGACGCACGCACGCACCTACACTCACACACAGACAACCCTGTACCTAAAAACACGTGCGCAAACGTACACACCCACGCGCACACACACACACACCACTAAAGCGACCAACGCAAGGACCCTTGCGAGGATACATGCACGCTCCAAATGCGGCGCTGAATAACTGCGTGTGTGTGTGTGTGTGTGTGCGTGTGTGCATATCCAAAGCCACAGCGGGTGTCTTCATGCATGCAGTTGCTCCTCATATCTCCGGACGTGAGTAGAAAGCTAAAGCTAAATCCTCTTGTCACATTTGCCACTCATCTCCGATGCAATGGCACAGGCAGCCGCGCCCTCGGATGCACTTGGCAAGCTAACGGCTAACCTGCCCGCCTGCCAGGGTAGCACTCTGCTGGTTAGCCTACCAAGCAGCCACACGCTAATGCTCTAAGTGTGTGCGTGTGTGCGTGCGTGCGTGCGTGTGTGACTGTGATGTTCCTTCCACCTTTAATCAGCTGGCATTCAGCTTCAGGTTCAAGCATACCTTTGCAGCTTCAATCCTTCAATTTTTATTTGGAGCCAAACTAATATATCATACATTTTGTTAGTGGTGTGGTATAAGAAACCAGGTGGCCACATGGTTGGGTGTGTTGGATAGAGCAAATACAACATGTGTTGGCTGGAGTACATACAACATGCTAGAGCACATTCAACAAGTGTTGGCTGGAGAACGTACAACATGTGTTGGCCGGAGCAGTGGTTCCAAACCTTTGACTTTAGGTGTGGTACTACATTGTGACCTTTCGCAGACCACCATCGGCAAACTGTAAACGATAGATGAATAGTCGAAACAGGGGCTCAACAGAGAGTGCCAGCGCTACCTAAGACACAACGGCAGCAGCGGCATGTGGCTCAGGAGGTAGAGCGGGTGGGCTGGTAACCGGAAGGTTACTAGTTTGCTCCCCCGGCTCCTCCTAGCTGTCGTGGTGTCCCTCAGCAAGAGGCCTCGCTCTAACTGCTCCCGACGAGCTGCCCGTCTCCTCGCATGGTTGACTCCGCTGTCGGTGTGTGAGTGTGTGCATGAATGGGTGAATGTTGGGCGATATTGTAAAGCGCTTTGAGTGGCCGTTGGTTAGAATAGCGCAATATAAATGCAGGCCATTAACCATTTACAATGATAACTGGGATAACTTTGGGAAGCAGTGGAAAGAATAGCTTATGCTCCAAGTTTTCATTTAGCAAACACAAATGAACACAGAACCTCAATGTTAAACATCACTATGGAAAAAATAATATGAAAAATATGTATACATATTATCGATTATCTGCGTAATTTATTTATATCATTTTGTATTAGTCTATTTTAAGAAGCAAATCCAGGGTTGCATCGGCAGTACCCTTGCGTGCCACAGGTTGAAAAACCCTTGGCTGGAGAACATACAACATATGTTGGCAAGGCCCATATCTTTTCTCCAAAATTCTCCTCTCTTTCCTTTCACCCGCAGGGCTCATCGGTCAACCATGGCTGAATCCACCCCCAAGAAATACGCAGGAATACCAGAAGAACAGAAGAAGAAACCATCCTGTCCGTCCATCCGTCGAGCTGCATCTTTTCGTCCATCAGTCCATCCTTTTATTGAACAACTGCTCACATCAGGCTCATTTACCAAATGCCCCCCCCACACACACACACACACACACAGACACACACACACACACACACACACACACACACACACACACACACACACACACACACCCTCTCCCCCCCCACACACACACACTCACACACACAAACAACCCCCCACACACACGCCTTCCCACTGTGTCTCTCTGTGCTGTCTGGAGTGTATTAGCTTAGCGGTAGCGCTAGCCACTCCAGAGGGTCTGATGTGTTGATTCTCTGGGGTGTTGCGACAGCACACGCCTGCCATCAACCAAATAAATCCCAGTGAGCCGCTGGAGATGAGGCTGCAGATTGCGTGTGTTCTTTTCTTCTTCTTCCTGTGTGTATGAACGTCTGTGTCGTTTTGTGTAAATGAATGTGTATATGTGTTTTTTGGATTTGGTGTGTCACTGTGCATTAGCAATGTGTGCGTATTTGTGTGTGTGTGTCCCTGTGCATGTTTTTACGTGTGTGTCTGTGTGCATGAATAAATGTGTGTCCCCCTGGATATGCAATTTATTTGTTTTTGTGTGCGTGTGCCTGTGTCCCTTTTGTAAATGTAATGTGTGTGGAGTGGATTGTGGTCTGCCTCATGACTGGTCTATCTCATGACTGGGCATTCTCATGGTGGTCCTCATTATGACTGGTCTATCTCATGACTGGTCTGTCTCATGGTGGTCCTCATTATGACTGGTCTATCTCATGACTGGGCATTCTCATGGTGGTCCTCATTATGACTGGTCTATCTCATGACTGGTCTGTCTCATGGTGGTCCTCATTATGACTGGTCTATCTCATGACTGGTCTGTCTCATGGTGGTCCTCATTATGACTGGTCTATCTCATGACTGGTCATCCTCATGGTGGTCATCATTATGACTGGTCTATCTCATGACTGGTCTGTCTCATGGTGGTCCTCATTATGACTGGTCTATCTCATGACTGGTCTGTCTCATGGTGGTCCTCATTATGACTGGTCTATCTCATGACTGGTCATCCTCATGGTGGTCATCATTATGACTGGTCTATCTCATGACTGGTCTGTCTCATGGTGGTCCTCATCATGGCTGTTCTGTCTCATGGTGGTCCTCATCATGGCTGGTCTGTCTCATGGTGGTCCTCATCATGGCTGGTCTGTCTCATGGTGGTCCTCATCATGGCTGGTCTGTCTCATGGTGGTCCTCATCATGGCTGTTCTGTCTCATGGTGGTCCTCATCATGGCTGGTCTGTCTCATGGTGGTCCTCATCAAGACTGGTCTGTCTCATGGTGGTCCTCATCATGGCTGGTCTGTCTCATGGTGGTCCTCATCATGGCTGGTCTATCTCATGACTGGTCATTCTCATGGTGGTCCTCATTATGACTGCTGTGTCTCATGGTGGTCCTCATCATGGCTGGTCTTCCTCATGGTGTTCTGCTTCACGGCTGGTCTGTCTCATGATTCCGTTAAGATGCAGAGGAAATAGAGAGCAGCACAGACGCCACACCTGCAGGACAGGAAGGATCCACTCAAACTTGACTCAGGTTCTTCTTTCTTTCGTGCGCGTGTTTGTTTGTCTTTGTGCGGGCTTTCTTCAATCAATTTACATTTATTTTTATCTTTATTACCTTAATCAGTTTGTCGTCCTTTGTGTGCGTGTGTCTGTGTGCGTGTACGACTATACTCACGCACACAAACAACCACCCCGGAACGGGCACCTATTGTCTTCGCAGCCTGTGTTGCCATGGCGACGACGAGAGGTTGGCTTCTGCAGCAAGGTGCGGAGGAACCTTCCAGATAACCCTGAGGGTCAGCTCGCAGACTTACAGCACGCAGCTCAATTCAATACTCACACACACTTAACCCCTCGCCTGCGCGCATGTGTGTGTGTGTGTGTGTGTGTGTTTGAGCGTGTGTGTGTGTGTTGTTTGTGTGTGTGTGTCAGTCTGTCAGGGCACCTGCATTTCCACTTAAATAAAGACACGCTTGGCCACCCTCGGAATGACAGCGGCTTGTTATCACACACTCATACAAATGCATATATAGGACTTTCGATCACACACACAGGCACACACACACATGTGCCGCAGCAGCCGCACACAGAATAATAATGGCCGTATACTAAAGAAAACCCACCAACACTAAATACAATCACACGCACTTAAATGTATGACTGTCAGTCAGTGCGGTATTCAGCATGCGTGAAGTCGTTGATAACTGAGGAAAAGGATCTATTGATCAAGGTCTAACCGCTCCTCCATCGACCGTACTACGCACACCGTACGCCACCAACCACTCACCGACTCACTGAGCCCCTGACCAGCACGTCTACACTTACTGAGCAAAAGCAGCCGCCTGCTACAGCAGACATTACAGCATTGAAGCCTGAGAGATAAATAAAAAAACAGATGCAGTGGGCGTCGGCCTCTCAGGAGCCTATTATATTACCTTATACCCCAGCGTTGGAAATTACTTGATCCAGATTGGTCAATAATGTTCGAAGGATGTGCATTATCTTTTCAATAACCGGACACCTCTGCTTTTGAACACGTTTATGTGCTACAAATATAACGATAACAATGTTCAAATGCAACTAATCTACCCGGTGTTACCTTGACAACGGCAAAACAATATGCTCAACGTACTGCGGATGACTATTTTCATTTCAGTAACTTCACTCGCATTAAAGATTAACTAACTAGTAACTAATATCGCATCACTGTTAGGAACTGTGATGAGGGTGAGGGTAAGCAAACTGCTTCGCCACGGCCACATGACTACCCCAAATGGTACATTTTATTATATTAACAGGCATGTTAACCTCAATAACCCCAGTATCGATAGATGCCATAAGGAGCAGGGTTATGCATCTTACTCTAGGATGCTTAAAGGGGACCTTATTATGCTTTTTCGACTTTTATGACCTATAAACGTTGTTATAATGATTGATAGTCATGTTTAACCATACTAAAGCGTCAAATAATGACGTACATGCATTTCGACGTATTCCCTGGTGACAGTCTGGGGTGGCTGTGCAGAGCGCTAAACACTCGGGACAACGATTGCGATTCACCTGTTCACATTTCCGGGAAACATCTACGTAGACGTACTCCTGCCACGCCCCCATATGCCTGGTCAAATCTGCCCGCGCGGAAGACGAGACATTGGGTTGGAAAGCTGACCACCTGTGTGTGTATGTCTGTATGCTTCTATTTTTGGTGCTGGGCGTACACACATCAATCTGTACTGCACACGCAGGTCGGAGTCTCTTTGCTACACACACACAAACCGCACCCCCACCTCCGCAGCAGCAAAAGGCCTAGTGGAGTCACACAGCACATATGTCATACAGTATCCAAGAGAACCTTCCTCATATGAGTGGCTACGGCTATAACGGACCACCGTCCCTTTCATATCTCCTCTGTCTCTTTGACATTTCTTCACAAATACCAGCATCTATTCACTGTGTTATTGCCTTCGCCCTTCCATTCAATAGTGCTGTGATTAAACATGCCCTGCAAAAAAAGCCCAGTCTTTGGTATCTGCCATTTGGCTTTTTATTAGAAACCCACCACCACCACCGTCTTTTAATTAAAATGGTAGAATTACATAAACATCAGGGATATTTTGCCAATATATTGGATGAGGGGTCACAATGGGAGGGGAAGTAACAGGGAAACCTAGATTAGTATGCTGTTTTTGCTGGGGTTAGGTGATGGTTGAATGAAATGAACAAAGGCTCGAAAAGAGAATTTTGTCCAACTTGGTCTCAAAGACACGAGGAAAGGAGTATCACCGAGCGAGTGACGGCTGAAACTCTGCAGCACATGCATTTCTTCTGCTTGTAACGCTTTAAGAGAATCAATGTATGTTCATATATATATATATATATATATATATATATAGATATGAAATGTTCAGCTGCTACGCTTTGCTCTTGCAACTTCATTTCCCCCACACAACATCGCTGCATTTTCTTCCCTGGCCCCATTACCACGAAAAGGCTTGGGATTGAGGTTACCGTGGCAACCAACTCGCCTTTGATTGGGGGGAAGAGCGACAGCTGTAAGATGCAAGGTCAGAAAATGACTGCTCGCGCCTCACGACGCGCCGCCATTGATTTCGTGTCCGTGGCAATTACTGGACCCGCGTGAGCGCAGGTGGTAGGGCATGGGCATAAAAGCAGCGGGGTGTCGCGTTCAAGCGCATTTCAGTGGGCGTTAATTCTTACTCCACGGCCAATGTAATTGGCTTGTTTTTCTCTGCTCGCAGGCCGATGATTTTTAGCAATGGATTTCCTTTGTATGGCTGCCAAAGCCGCCATCGCATCGGCGTCTCAGTGTAGTATTTGAGAGATAGTGCAAAAGCCGTTAAGGCGAGTGTCGTCTGTGAGGCTGGGGTGTAAAAGAACAAGGATAGCAGTTTGTTACCTTAAGTGTCCTCGCGCTGTTGTTACCAGGCATGGGGTATGAAAATAACTTCAGTTACATTGACCTCAGTTTCCACATTCACCATTCAATGACCGGGTATTTGGCAATATTTGTAGTCGGATGCATTGACAGTTCTTCTGCAGCCTCACACACTTTTGGGCTTTGAATCTTGTTTTTCCTCCACTTGAACGCTTCCCGCTGCAGTGACTTGGCACCAGCCAGTATGTGAGATGGTGACAATGAGCCTAATCAGAGTGCAAGGCTCTGTCAATGACACTCCCAATCCTGCTCTGCATAAAGAGGCGGAGAAGGCTCTTTCGCTAATTGATTTGCCTTTTATTAAACCATGCTAATGCAAGATGCAGCCAGCTTCATCGATTAATTCAATTAGACCCGCCCCCACCCGTCTCCCTGAACCAATGGGACGACAGCAGACAGCTGTGGAGGGAAGAGGGATAAGAAATTGCAGAGCGGGAGAGAGTCAAGAAGTGGGCACTCAATTACCAAGGTTTTTAATTGCTGTCATTTACAAGGCACCTGTCCCCCCCCCCTCCCACAGTGTCCTTGAGGACTCGCTACGTAGATCACTACGTAATCCAAAAATGGATCCTATGCTGCTGTAATAATCTTTTAATCGTTCCAAAGAAAGGAAACTAGTAAAAAGGCATATACAATATATGTTTCACATGCAATACCGAAATTGGTCTTTGCCCTGTTGGTGACATCATGGTGAGAATATTAACTCTAACCTTTAAATCCATTGCCAACTTGTTAGTTATTTCCATGGTACATGATTACATGTTGTTTCTATGGTAACAACCTGAACTACACTTTTTATTTTAGTTACATCAAAGTCATTTCTTTCCCCATTTACCAAAATGTAAAAAGAAATACATAGCTACCTGACTTATTACGCTTTAGTTCATCATTTGCAGTTACCTCTACAGCAACCAAAAACACAGAATTGAGCCTACCTTTATCCTGCCACTCATGTTCGGCTCCTTGGCTAAGCTAACAATCCATGGCATTCTGTTGCTGATAATGTTATACTATTCACACATTTGTTGTTAAGAAGGTCAAGTTTCTTAATCTCAAGCCAATCAAAGACAGACGGAGACAGGCTCACCGAGAGAGAGACACAGACCGGCAGAAAGAGAGAGGCAGACTTGCATCCAGGGAGAGACAAGCAGACTGACCAATGGACTGAGACACAGAGAGAGACAAACGCCCGGAGGCTAGAGCTGTGGCGTGGAAATGGGGGGGTTAGGGAGGGTCGGATTTGGTGCGGGGGGGGGGGGGGGTGATCAGCCTGGGGGTGAAGCGGGTCTTGAGAGTGGTATACTCTGCTCTCTGGGCTGCAGAGGAGTGTGGGGGGCTGGTGAGGGGGAACGAGGTGGTGCTGCTCCAGTAGGCACCGGAGCAGAAGGTCAGAAAGCCCACCACTGCACATGACCATCAGCCGACCCACTGGCAACGGGCGGCGGGGGGGGGGGGGGGGACCGAACTGGCCCGGACAGCGTGCACGCGCGGTTGGCGTGGGGTGGGAGGAGGTGGGGGGCTGCAGGAATTCTGGGTCTAGGGGGGTTATATGAAGGAAATACTTGGTGGAAGAGAACAAATAAGACGGAGAAAGAGGGGTGGTGGTAGGGGGGGGGGGCAAGGTTATCAGGGCCATGCAGCAGAGAGAGAGGGAGAGAGCGGGAGAAGGCAGACCGTTGAGACCCCTGGAAGCGGCTTTTCTATGCCCCCCTTTTCTATGCTTTATTATACACTGGTGGATAAAAGATCTGACATCCTCTAAGGCCATTACAGCTCCTTAACCCAAGCCTTTTGTTTGTGTGTGTGTGTGTGTGTGTAAGTGCGCGTGTGCTTGTATGTAGACTCCAGCTGACGCATGTCGATATCCTCACGAGTGCGTGCGTGAACTCATCATGCACGCACAAATTCACAAACACAAACACGCGTGCACCCTCGCCACACACCGAGGCTGTGCACGTTACCTAATCCCGTTCCCCTAGTAACGGGAATAAGCCCAAAGGTCTTATCTGCTCCCTCCTTCCCTCCCTTCCTTTCCTTGCACCCTCTTTCCCCAGGAACTTTTGTCCTTTCCCTCCTGTTATCCTTCCTCGGTCGCTTCTGCATTCCTCACAGTCCCCTGCCCCCCCCCCCCCCCCCCCTCCCCTCTGCAGCATCGCTTTAATACCTCGTTATTTTGTGTTCAGAGTCTGGAATCTTCTCTGGTGTCGGCACTAGGGGGCTAACACGGATTCCACATCACTTTGGCTCTTTCATGCAAGTGCAGCGCATGCAGTGCACGGGATTTGAGAGCGGCTCTACGGGAAAGAGACAGGGATTTCTACAGGGTTATCGGCTCCGGGCTTAGGTGTGATATTACGATACTGTGATATTGCAACGGAATTTATGGAAAGAGGTGGGAGCTGGGGAACAGGTGTTTTTTTCCCTCTGCTGATTCCCATGGTTTTGTAGTAGAAGGATGGGTTTTCGGTTTTCGGCAGAGTTCGAAATACCGGGTGGCAGACAGGGTGCTCCAGAGTGATGCTGAAGCCTTACAGACCGGCGACTGAGCTGGCCACTTCCAAGGGAGCGGATTTTTTTTGACCACCCGCTGGGTGCAAGCTTGAAGATTGTCCCTGTCATTGTCAATGTTACTGAATTATGTCCATCTTTAAGATAAAACAGATGTAAATTCCTATGTTTTGCCAGTCTCCGCCGCCAAGTTTGTGAACGCTCTACTCTGCTCTGAACTCAAGTTAAGTTATTTTGGTGACGTCGACGTGCATCGGAAAAGGCACTGTGCGGAAGAGACATCGGTAAACAGGTGTGTGTTGGTTTGTCGAGCTCCGTCTGTGCAGCAGTGGGTGATCATGGCCTCGACCGAGAAAGGGGGACGTTTCTCAGACACTTATAAGTGCAAATTGGGACCATTTGATGTATACCAGACATAATAAGCTTTTAAAATACTTTTTGGTGACATTTGCAAGTGACAAATAATCATAATTTTCTATTTTTTTCAGAGAACTGCCAGAATTTAGCCGTTGAGACTTTCAGGAGGCCACTAGTGTCAAACAAGGAGTCTTGCCCCCCTGAGACCCCCCTGTTGCAATTTGCAATCCTGGTTCCTGGTAAAGCTGAATGGTGTTAATGTGGTGGAGAGGCGTCACACGCCATGGTTCGCTTTTGCTATCAAGTAACTAAAATGTATACACTATTTACTGCGAATAGGTGGCAACATAGTCTAGTGCAGGGGTACTCAAGTACAAATGATGAGGGGCCACAATTTTTTTTTATTCAGTGACTCAAGGGGCCGGTCGGTATACGTGTGACTGAGGCCGATATATGCTCCGTTTTAGACGTAACGCGTAAGCACGTAAGATACATAACCCCCCCTTGCGCGGTAAAATATCCCCCCTTACGTGCTTAAGTGCGTCGGCCAAAATTCCTGACTATGCGACTAAAACACTACGGCCCTACGCAGCTCGCAAAGACTGTGATTGGCCAGCTAACCACATCCTTTCAGGAGTCTAACATTTCCGGTTTTACAGCATAATAGCGCCATTTTTAAAAGGCTGTGACAGAAGCGAATGAAGAATTTTGAAGAAGGAGAAGAAGAAAACACAAGAACGTATTATGATAATTATAAATATAAACAAGCCAGCGATTTCCACTTCCACGCCCACAGATTCGTTCGTTGCTCCCCCTACTGTTCTGGCGGAGAATCCCCTTGCAACACGCGCAATCCTTAAGGAACCTTAAAGGAACCGTAAATCAAAACTTGTCTAAAACAAGTCCCTTGTGTAAATTACGTGCTTACATCTCTGCGTCGAAAACGACCCTAAATCGGCCTTGACTGCTGCTGAGATGGACTGTCTGCCTCGAGTTTGGGAGGGCTGGAGCGGTCTGTGGGCTGGAGTGCTATCTGTTTATCGTTGCAACCCCCAGCCTCGTATTGAGATCGCGGCGCGCGGTTTCAAAATAAGAGCGCCCAGCACGATTATTATTTTTTTTTATTATTATTTTTTTTTAATAATTAAAAAAACTTTTCAGAACAGCTCGAGGGCCATTAATAGACACCCCGCGGGCCGCTACTTGAGTATGACTGGTCTAGTGGCTAGGATGTCTGACTCCCAGCTTAAAGGTTCTTGGTTCAAACCCCAATGTCCGTAGTCTACCAGTCAGCATCCTTGAGCAATACGCCCTACAATGTCCGTATTCTACCTGTCCGTATCCTTGA
>NC_079424.1:10068019-10070519 GCF_026213295.1 Gadus chalcogrammus
CGCGCCCTGCAAGGCAAACATCCACTGCTTAGGGTTTCCCCTCCATGCACGGCCGACCCCCCCCATCTCGCCTTATATTCCCAGTGACATGCTGGCTAGCGTCGCTAAAATTGCCCAGATTGGCTAGCAGCACCACGAGGCTATGTTGTATCGCAGAAGCCGCCAGCTGTGTGTGAAATAGACTTTGATTCACAGCCATGGAATTTGAATTGTAGGCCGGGAGCCTGTCTGTGTGTTGTGTGTGTGTGTGTGTGTGTGTGTGTGTGTATGGATCATTCTAACAAAGAGCCTTAAAGAGAGTTTTGTCTTGCCCCTACACGTGTACGAGTAGTCTTCAGTATTGAGAGGAGGAAGTGAACTCACTTAAGATAAGAAAGAAACACACCGTGTACTTCCATCTCCCGCCACGCTTCTGGCTGCCCTTCCACCTCATTCTCCCTCTGTAGGAAAAGTTGCACATGCCTACGTGTGTGTGTGTGTGCGTGTGTGTGTGTGTGTGTGTGTGTGTGTGTGTGTGTGTGTGTGTGTGTGTGTGTGTGTGTGTGTGTGTGTGTGTGTGTGTGTGTGTGTGTGTGTGCGCGGTGTGTGTGTGTGTGTGTGTGTGTGTGTGTGTGTGTGTGTGTGTGTGTGTGTGTGTGAGGGTCTGTGTTGTTGTGTGTGTGTGTGTGTGTGTGTGTGTGTGTGTGTGTGTGTGTGTGTGTGTGTGTGTGTGAGGGTATCCTGCATGTGCGTCTGTATGTGTCTGTGCATTGGGCCAATACACATTGCTCTTCAATGCACCTTCCGCTCATTACTTTGTTTAACACCATCAGTGAGGTTATTTAATCACATTTTTCCCTCCTCATAGTCTAAATATCTGGGTAAACTTAGTGGCTTTACCAACAACCACTCCCATCTAACATCTGGCCCACACATGGATCGTTCATATCGCTTTCTCCAAAGCCTCATCAAAACACAGAAACTAATTTTGAACCACACAAAATCTGTAGGCTGCACCAGAGAAGGGAGTCTGTGAGCTCTCTCCCCAGACGAAGGGAGTGTTCCCGGGCCTGCTCCTCTGAAGTCTTTCGGTGTGCGGTGAGTCACCCAGTGTGCAGCAGCATAGCTGTCTCCGCTTGTGAACTGGAAAGAGTTCTGTGGTCTCGCCCGTGTCGTCCCCCCTCCTCCTCCTCCTTCGTTTGACTGCAGAGGAGACACACCTGTGAGTGTGGCAGAGCGTAGAGACACGCAACTTTTTTTATCGAAACAAAAACCTGGAGAATTTATGAGACACATTAACCAAGACTTTCCCCATCTCCTCAGTTCGTCGTTCTCTCTCTTTCGTTCTCTCTCTCTCTCTCTCTCTCTCTCTCTCTCTCTCTCTCTCTCTCTCTCTCTCTCTCTCTCTCTCTCTCTCTCTCTCTCCCTCTCTCTCTCTCCCTCTCTCCCTCTCTCTCTCTCTCGCTCTCTCTCTCTCTCTCTCTCTCTTTGTCTCACAGACATTAAAACACACGCACTCTGCCACCAGACGTAGCAGAAGGGGACCTGCTAGCCGAGAAGCTAAGCAGCGTGAAGCCGCTGCCAGGGGTGCAGTCGGTGGGGTGGAACAGGGGTGTCCTTGGATGCCTTCTAAACCAACGGGGCTGGGTGCTGATCCGCTCTCGAGGCTTCAGCAGACGCAGCCTCCCAGACACCGCGGTGGGGGGGGAAGGGGGGTGTACCTCCAGGGAGATCGCTTGCTTTATTCTAAACAAGCGACGTGACCTATGTGGTGGCTGTAATGGTGCTTTTAATAACGCTGAATTATTCAGTGTTTGAAGACTTAATATAACTACGGCGGCAGATTTCTTCGCACACTCTTGTATTCACGGAGCGTGACTGGAAGGGGAACGTTCTTTCGGGAGCTGGGGTTTTGAAAGTAGAAACCTGAAAAACTTGCCTTATTATGTTGCTGCTCCTTCGAAGGACTCCACAAACAATTGCAGCCAAACAAAGAAACATCATGTTTGTCCCTGCAATTTATCACACACACACACACACACACACACACACACACACACACACACACACACACACACACACACACACACACACACACACACACACACACACACACACACACACACACACACACACACATACACATATACATCCCCAAACACATGCACATGCATGCGTGCCATTACACATTAAAAAACAAGACCCGAACCTACCCCCCCCTATACACACATCCAACTTCACAGACACAGACGCACATTCACAAACACACACATACACACAAGTGCAAGAACACACACAAACCTCAACACACAAACAAGCAGGCACTCCACCAGACCAGCGGTCCGGCTGATGTGATGCTCGGTGACATGACCTTCACATTTTACCCAGCACCAAAAAGCCCCAGGTCGCACCCCCCCCACCCCCTGCACTCTCCCTCGCTCTCTCTTGCTCTTGCTCTCGCTCTCTCTCTCCATCTCTCTCTCTCTCTCCCTCGCTCTCTCTTGCTCTTGCTCTTGCTCTC
>NC_079424.1:10075519-10078019 GCF_026213295.1 Gadus chalcogrammus
TAAACAGTGGGATGATGGATGAGCGGCTGATGTGACTCAGCCCGCTGCGACGGCCGGCGTCGCCGTGACTGGCAAGCTGCCGCGGCGACGGAGACAAACAACCCCACAATGAAAGAAAATGAGCATTTTATCACCAATTTCCCTTCCACACTGCCCCCAGTCCACTGCCCGGAATTGCTTGAATTGGTGTGTGTGTGTGTGTGTGTGTGTGCGTGTGTGTGTGTGTGTGCGTGTGTGTGTGTGTCTGTGCGTCTCCGTGTCTGTGTGTGTGTTTGGGTCTGTGTCTGTGTCTGTGTATGGGTCTGTGCGTCTCTGTGTCTGTGTGTGTATGTTTACGTGTATGTGTGTGTTTGTGTGTGCGTGAGCGAGAAGTGGGGAAGTTAACCGAATGGGTGTCCCACCCCGGCAGGATTACGCTGCTGCAACAGGGGCCCTGGGGGGCCGTTCAGAGCAATCGTTCGCTCAGTCACACAACCTATGCAGGAATGGCCATGTTCCATACAGGCTGAGAGGATGTGTGTGTGTGTACGTGGGGTGTGGGAGTGTGTATGTGTGTGTGCTGGTATGTCTGTGTGTATAATTGACGGAGGAGGAGGAGGGGGATCCAGTGTGTGCGTGTGTGGGCATGTGTGTGTGGGGGGGACGTGTATGTGTGTGTGTGTGTGTGTGTGTGTGTGTGTGTGTGTGTGTGTGTGTGTGTGTGTTAATACAAACCAGAGTGTATATTAGGGATTGCGTTTTTTAAAGGGACATTTATCTCATCCCCAGATATAATTACACTGCCCCAGGGTAATGCAAAGTTATCTAGCCCCCCTTACACACACATACACACACAGACACACACACACACACACACACACACACACACACACACACACACACACACACACACACACACACACACACACACACACCTCTCTCTCTACCCATCGTTTTTCCTCTTTTCCCTTCCCCAGTAAGGAAATCCAATCCCAGCTGTCGGTCTTTGGAAGTTGTTACAGGATTAGCTCTCTCTTCATCATCCAGAGTAGGGATGGATGTGCTTCCTGGAGTCCCAGGTTAGCCTACCCACCCACCCCGCACCATCCTGGGGTAGGAAGCTTTAACGGGGTACGCTTCACTCAGGGGACCTGGGTGAGTTATCCCCCCCTTCATCCAGAATAATCTCCACCACAAATAGCCGCTTGTCGTTATGGGTTGACGTGGAAAAATGTATCCTAATAATAATATCTCTAAATGATATCGCCCTCTTTACTTAACTACGAGCTAATTTAAAAGGCCTTTGTGTAAATCATTCTTGCACCTAGAGATAGTCCATGTTCTCTCTCCCACTGAAAGCTGTTAAGATGATTAGCATTCACATTGCCGCTGTAGCCAAGAAGTCTGATACTGAAGCCATACCAGCCTCCTGACCTCCTCATTGTGTTGATTCCTTTGCTTGTCTCGCGTCCTTGCAGACATGTCCACTTCCCCCCACAGTGTATTGCAAATTAACTTAGCTTCCCCCACCATGGCTGGCTTCAGCCATGGCCAATCCATAATCCATCCCGCTCCACACAGTCACACCCTCACCTTGTTTGGTTATTATCAGACTTAAAATCCTTGGATGATACTGCCCAGGAATTGAACGCTCCCTCTAAGAACCATCTTCACGCGTTGTGAAATGCTGCCTGTGTGTCTTCCCATGATCATGCTCCATTAAATCAAATAGCTTGCTGTAAAGAAGTGTCCACAAGGACTTATTTTTCATTATGGGTCTTTGTTGAACGATTTTTACTTTCTAGCATTTTAGGTGCATGGAAATCCAAAAGTATTTTCTATGTAAGTACAGCATTAGCTTTTTGGGACTATTGTCACTTGTGCCTTAAAGGTACTTAAAAATCCGAAAACCTGATTATTGCTGCCCCCTTTGGCTGGTAAGTCACCTGAAGCCTGCTCAAGCTTGTGCATTCAGAGCACTGGAGAACGAGCTCTGTTGATTGAGTCCGTAACAATCATAAGCTAATGTAATTATAAATATATGTAATATAAATATACAAATTAAGAAGTTAATGAAAACCGACTTTTTTTTACCATTATCCACCTTTCAGAGAGAGTCAGGAAAGTCAACTTCTTTACATTAAGAATACCTGTTCATATGCTCCCAAGATTAATGGAATTTATTAATCCCACATCCCACAAATAATCTCTCTACGGTATAAATGACTGAAATACTAACCTCAGGACCAGGAGACCTACTTTGTTCGAGCAGAACTTCGGGGGGAAACAGCACAGAAACTGGGCCACAAAGCAACCACTGCAAGGCAGAGTTAAAATGAAACGCTCCGTTCACCCAGATTTAAGCTTGTCTGGCGTCTGACTTCAGATATGAATATAAGTCTGATTTGTGAGCCAACTAAGAGTCTAACTTTGTTTGACTACACTGGGTTGTTTCTTTCCACCATCGAGTCGTATTGAGGGGATACAGGAATAGCCGCGTCCAGAGAAAAACATTAAAGCA